>NC_064307.1:8984996-9124822 GCF_023373825.1 Bactrocera dorsalis
TTCACTACAGTTGGGGGGGCGGGGTATGGAGCCGGGCGGGCGGTGTCCAAAATCATTTTGCGAGTTAGTTCACCCCTGGTGCTTTCAAGAAAGCCCTCAACCTCCCCTCTATCCCTACCAGGGGCGTGGCAATAGCGTTCACAAAAAATGTAACATTTTGAGAAAAATTACATTTTTCTTAACCTTTAAAACGCTCTAGCGGCTAAAGTATTTGACCTAGATAAACATAAAAACCAATTTGGACATGTAACGAACATGAAAACAGATAAATCAACCGTTCGAAGTGATAGAAACATACCAAAGTTCATATATTTTCATACAAAATATATGGGGTCTAGCCAAGCACCATTGGTCTCGACTAAGGTGTAATATTATAATATCCTTTTTTCGTCCTTTTCTATACGATATCCTTGAACTTTTTTTTCTGAATTCTATAGACAATAAAATTCTAGGAAGCTACCTGGAAGCGCAAGTCGTTTGCTACACTCTAAATATATTTAAATAACATTTAAAAACAAAATATGCCTGGCCAGACCCGTTGGTCTCGACGAGGGTTAATTCACGTGTATAAATTGTCTGTTTGAAGTACATTACATATATTTTTCGAAAATAAACTAGAAATTTATAATTAATATTGCTCTCTCGGCCTAGTTCTAAGTCCGTTCACTACCAAGGGGCTAATTGTTACGGCTTCGGCACATGATATTGCTCTTTGTAGATAAGTTCGGATGCTCTTCTTTATTCTATTTATATTATCGCAATATGAACCATAGTATTGCAGAGTTCAATAGTTTGTTCACCTGACGATGTGTCCGACTGCAAGCCTGTCTTGTTCCCCTTGGCCTTTTGTAGGGAAACATGGTGCGCATGCTTACCTCTAATGTAAATTAATTAAAAATAAGTAATATATGTATGTACATACAGAGATATCGGTCAAATTCTGTGTCATGTCATCCTGGTATTATATCAGAAAGCGGAAATTTTATGGTAAGAATGGCTAATAAATGCGTTCCTGTTTCTAAGCTAAAGCAATGGACAATGGCAATGTCACAGACCATTGTTATGATAAATATTACATTACTTAACCGATTTCTACCAAATTTTATTTTGCAATATTTCCTTCCCCTGCTATTGCCATAGAATGAAAATTGGTGAAATCAGTTTCCATCCGGAATATTTGTGATATAACTTAATGAAAACAAGTTAGAAAGAGCTAAGTTCGGGTGTGATCTGAAAACCATTTTTCTGCAAGATTCGAAGTATGTTGGGGTCGCTCTCTTGTTGGAATTGCCAAATTGAAGGCGAATTCCACTCAACATATTTAAAATATTAACGTATATACGATGGTCCAAGTTTTCTTATATCCAAAAGATTAGTGAGCAAAAAAATGCTCACTAATTTGCAATTGCAAGGATGCAAGTCCATTTGCACCAGATTCTGAAATGCCCTTATATGTAATTTTGCAAACTGAATACGATTGCATCTATCCCGTTTTCTCCGTTTTCTCGCCAAAGAGATCTTTCTCCACAAGTCGTCTTCTTATCGTTCTTGAAGAAATTTGTGCACTTAAGTAATTCTTGTTGATTGGCTGCAGCAGTCTTAAACGGATTGGACGTCGGCAATCTTGAAATATTTTGATTGACTTTCGCAGGCATTTTTTGTGACGGACCTATTTTTCCAACATTTTTTCGGAAATTTTAAGGTATTAAACACAAATTTTTGTGACATATTTAATATGTTTGCAATTTCCCATTGCGTGTGACCGTTTTATTGTAAATTTTGGACGTACAAACCTTTTTCCTCTGAACACGGTTTTGTTCGACCACTCTACATAAATACATAATTGATACAAAACCTTTGATTCTATTTTATTGCCTGAAACTGTATATCTTCCAAACTAATAAAGCTATATATCAACAAAACTTACATAGAAAAATATTTTACACCTTTTAACGCTTGTGTTAAAATTGGATGATAACCCTGCCCATTCCTCTTATTCGGTTTTCCTAAAAACTAGTTAAAGCGCATTAATTCAATACCTAAATCCGTCGGAGACATTCAATTTTACGAGATGGCACTAGAAAGTTTTATAGGAGTCAAATTTTCAATAAGGGGGGCGGCACCGCCCTCATTTAGGTAAAATCCATATCTCAAGACCTATGCCACCGATATCAACCAAATTCCATAGATGACACTTTTCGGATATTCCTATGTTATAGTACAATTATGAGAAAGATAGGACAACAATCACGCCTACTCTCTATATAACACAATTTGAAATTCAGTCTGATTTTTTCACATTTTTCTTCTTTACTGACACCGCTTATGCGATTATAGCCAAATTAACTACAGAGCGCCAATCATTACTTCTTTTCGCAACGTGGTGCTAATTGGAAATACCAAGCCAAGCCAGGTCCTTCTCTAACTGGCCTTTCCAACGGAGTGGAGGTCTTCCTCTGCTTCCCCCAGTGGATATTGCGTCGAATACTTTCAGAGCTGTAGTGTTTTCGTCCATACGTACGACTTGTCCTAGCCAGCGCAGCCGCTGTCTCTTGATTCGCTGAACTATGTCAATGACGTCTTATAAGTCATACAGCCTATCGTTCCAGCGAATGCGATATTAGCTGTGGCCAACGCGCAAAGAACCATAAATCTTTTGCAGAACCTTTCACTCGAAAACTCCTAAGGCCGACTAATCGGATGTTGTCATTGTTCATGGCTCTGCATCATAAAGCAGGACGTGGATGATGAGTGGCTTGTAGAGTTTGGTTTTTGTTCCTCGAGAGAGCACTTTACTTCTCAATCGCCTACTCAGTCCTTTTCTAGCGAACCATTGGATGGATTTCAACTGAGTTTGCTCCTTCCAGAAAAAGTATGTACTTTGAAAACTAAAGAAATGGAAAACCTCATTGACTGCTTGATAGTTAGATTCAAAGGCCTTTTGGATTATGACAACGACGTGCCACGTTTGAAGCTCAAAGGTGAACTTGATCACAGGCAGTGCCATTGGGGGCAGAAACAAAAGTCAAAAGACAACAAGTTACCGACTACTGCATTGGAAACGTTAAAGAACTGCGATGTAAACCTATACCTGATAATTCATAGTTATATTCGCATATTCTGCACACTTCCTGTGCCGAATGCGAGCTCTGAACGCTCTTTCGACACTTCGCCGCATGAAAAGCTGTTGGGGACGAACATCCTTCAAGATAGATTGATGGGCTTGGCATTGCTGCACACACATCATGACATTGAAATCCCCGCAGAAGAAGTTCTCGAAAGATTCTCAAAACTTGACCCGCAACGTTTTGGTTTATGAAACTTTCCTACTCAATACACGAAAAGTATGTACCCCACACGTCTATGATTTTAATGTGTTTTTTCTATTTGATTGTAGGACTTCGATTTGAAAATTTTCCACTATAATATTAAACTGTATAAAGACTACTATATTTAATATAATAATCTTCACATTTCAAGTAAATATTTAATTCAAAAAAAACTGTTTCTGGATCTGCTTATGCAGAAAGTGTAGTATTTGACACATTTGAATTGGTTTCACATTTTTGTTGGAGAAAAAAAAATTGCGAAATATTCAAACATTTGGAAGTAGATTTTTTACTCCTACTTTCAGAATATGGAACATACACTGAAAAAATCTACGTTTTCCTTACGAGCTCAGATCTTTCGCCCTTCTTTAGTCTCAGGCAGTGGCTTACAGTTAAATGTACATATATATATGTATGTATAAACATATCACTACGATTCCTATTCGGCATTAATTAATGGATGTGCGTATAAATTAGTTTAAAACTATGAAATACAAATTTATATGTACATGTATGTATGTATTTGTGTAAGTCTACCGACTTTAAATGAGCAGTCACAAGATAAATCCAATTAGTCCGATATTTGTACTTTTTCTACAGTAATTCGTATTAAGTACTAAACTAAGTTACCGACGATTGTTGTTGCAGCATCCACAGCCTCGGATATCGCCGAGGATAGCTTGTTGTCATTATTGACGTTGCGAAGCAGAAACGATGTGCTGACAACAACGTCATAGAAAAACATGCTGTTTAAATGTCACCTAAGCCGCAAAAGATGTCAGCCAACGTCCGTCAAGATGGGCTAATAATTTTATGTTAACAAATTCAGCAGGACGCTCTAAAAGACGCCGAGGCAAAGAACACACAAACAGTAGGTTGTATGTATGGATGTATGTATTATTAGCGTTTGATGGTGAAATCTTCATATGGAGTAAAACACCGTGGTAGATATTTTCATCATGAGCGAGGTGATAATACCTACAATCACGGTATCGATATTGAGTCGACGTTAATAACAGTGGAGTGCGTCTTCAAGTTGTCACTGGGAACAAATTAATTATAAACTGGTATTGTGTATTGCATCAAACTTTGATTTTTGGTACGTTTTTATATAACCACTCCCACAGAAAATTTTTAAATTTCAGCCTCTCATTGCCCAACTACTGCATTTATAACATTACTTATAACTATTTCTTCTTCATCTTTTATTCTATAATTATATCTAGAAATACGAATTTTCAGAAGTGTGAAATATTTTTTTAAATATGTTTTTACTAACTTTATGTATGGCTCTTTATTACCTTGCATTTACCGAAGATTGGGCGGCTCCAATTTCTTCCATCGATTTTCTACAAAAGACCATATGATTAATGCGTGAAGATTTTACATAAAATTTGGATTTGACTATAAATCAATATAATAGTAGGAAGCTGAGTAGGCAGTCTCAAAATATAAATAAATGCTTACCTATCACCCCAGCAAAGAGCATCGTCGCGATATCTGCAAAAAAGACAGCAGTTGATTATTTATATTTTCAATTAACTAAGACATTAGATTTATAAATTTAATGATGCGGTATAATAAGATATGTTGCGAAAAATTTAAGAACATTTTTTATCCGAAATTTCTAGTAGAAATACGAATCATGACTGAAAGGAAATCAGCGCTTCTTTACCAAGAATTGCGCAGAACATGTAAAACAAACATGCCACTAATCAGCAATGCCCCAACAAAAATGCGCCTCTTAAGGGGTTACATGGGTTTACGGGTTTCAAAAAATCTTTCTCTTTTATTGTCTTATTAAATTTTACTACACCTCTAGAATGTTGTTTTAAATTTTCAAGTTGATCCGATTGATAGTTTTGGAGATACAGCCTTGAGAACTTTTGCGCTCGAGGCTAGCTAGGCTAAGTTCACCGTCTTTAAACGTGTTTTTCTCGAAACTATGTTTTGAAGTCGGTTGGCAAGATTTCTCGAGAACTTTTTTTCTCAACCGATCTTTATGAAATAGGTCTTTGAGATACAAATCTTAAAGACTTGGACGAAGGATTTTTTTCGATTACAACTATTTGAATAAAAGTTGCGATATTTTCACTGAAATTTGAGTTTTTTTTTGTAAAAATTTCTGCCAAAAATACAATTTTAACTTTTTCCTTCGTCCAAGTTCTAAGTTAAGGTTTTAACCGAAACACGTATTTTTTCACTTTAGATGATCCAGTAAGGAGTTATCTTACCAACGCGGGCGCATCTTTTTTTTCGAAGGGTCACCGGAATTCAAAAATTTCAGAATTTATTTGTTAATAGTACATGTATGTTTATAACAAAAATAAATTCTAACAGAATATTTAATTTTTTATATGAGAAAAAAAAATTGAAAAAAGGCTGTCTTTTTCACGAGAAGTTGAAGAGGGCAAGACGAAATGTCTCTTGTCATCAAACAAACAGTCGTCGCACTTGCGACTTGGCTCCCACATCACTGTTGACAGTAGGAACTAGTTTTAACACCAACAACAATGTCAGCCTCGAAATCCAAGGCAGAATAATTCTTGCCAACAGTTGCTACCTCGGACTGAGTAGGCGATTGAGAAGTAAGGTCCTCGCTCGACGAACAAAAACAAAACTCTATAAGTCACTTATTATTCACGTCCTGTTATATGGTGCAGAGGCATAGACGATGACAACATCTGATGAGTCGACCTTACGAGTTTTCGAGAGAAGATTTCTGCGAAAGATTTATGGTCAGTTGCGCTTTGGCAACGACAAATGCCGCAGTCGATGGAATAATGAGCTGTACGAGATATACAACGACAATAACATAGTTCAGCGAATTAAAAGACAGCGGCTCTGCTGGCTAGGTCATGTCATCCGAATAGACGAAAACATTCCAGCTCTGAAAGTACGCGCCGGGAGAAGCAGAGGAAGAGGAAGACCTCCACTCCGTTGGACGGTCCAGGTGGAAAAGGACCTGGCTTCGCTTGGTATTTCCAATTCGCACCACGTTGCGAAAAGAAGTAACGACTGACGCACTCGCTGTTAACTCGCTGTTCACTCGCTTATTTCTACGTTGTGTGGAATAATTTTGTTTTGTACGATCTTGAAAATCAATAATATACTACAAAAACACTTTAGTCAACAATATTTTTCAGATTGTACTGGAATAAATGAAGATAGGGATACAACTATATCATTCATTCAAACATTAATTAATCGATGTAATTGATGAAAAAATCGTTTCTTTTAAAATTTGCTCACCATCAAACGCGTTGACAATAGTCAGGAAATCAAACTTTTTAGCTAATTCCGCCTTTAGACAAAGTGTAGCTAGTCCAGATATCCTGTCCTTTGAAGAGCACGATCGATGCACATTTTTAATACTTGCTAAAGCACTAAATCAACGTTCATAACTTCAAACAAAAATGCGTAAGGTGCAGTATATGTAAGTACATATTATATTTTTCACTGGCTCTTCTAAGTCACGAATATAAAAAGAAAGCTATGCACACTAATTTTTAACTCTTGTAAATGTTGTCTGACATAAGTAGTTGTAATCATATTCGTATTACTAACTGTAAAACTTTAGAATGTTCACAGAATATTTTGATTCCTGAGGCAAGAGAATACATTTCGAAGAATGTCGACAAAAAGTAATTCAGGAATCTGCGAAATATTTGAAAGACGAAGCGTTTTAAGCGTACGTATTTATATCAGATTTTCTGGCAACTTTTTTGCTCGCCCTTTGACTGTGTTTGTCAATGAAAAAGTGCTGAAAAGCATTTTAACATTTTGTGTGGGGTACTCAAACACGCATTGCATACACGATCATACACGTACAACCATGCAAATGCATTTAGTGATTAAACACATTTCTTCATTGGCCAACTCAATTCTACAAGCTGTTGTGAGCTCGCTTGTTACTTGATCGTGCGTATCTTGATGTGAGCCATCAACAAGTGTCTAAACATCACTCTCACCCAGTTAAGGATGCATTGTTTGCCGCCATTTTCTTGTTGTTTCTTTTGTTTCAGCAATTTTTATTGGAACTGCTAATACCAGCAATCTATGACTGACTTCGGTTGAGAATTTTTCACTCTTTATTTGGCAATTGTCCCCTTGTTTGCTACACATTTTCTGTGATTCAACGTCGTTTACGCGATTGCGCTGGACACGTGCCTTCGCAGGAATTCGAACATGTTTTTCTTACACCCCTGCAGGTAAAACCACGCCATGCATCGATACGTAAAATTGCTTGAATTTCACCTTAACTTACTGTCTAGTATTTAAGAAATACCAATTTATCCTAAGAGGTAAGTTCGGCGAAAATAGTTGAATTGCGTAGTGTTTGTTTTCGTTATACTCGTATTCACTAGTGATGTCTGCCAATTTAGAGAAGCTTGCTTATTCATTTAATTCCTACAGGGATGTTTATGAGCGTATAAACACGTTAAGGTATATAAATAAATATGTATTTGTTAGTGTTCACATATTATCAAAGCGACGCTTGGCCGGCTGCTAATTTGTTTCATCATGGTTTAGTAATTATTATGTTAAACTAAGTACCCATTTTAGGGCTTCAGCTGTGGCGATAATTACAATCGACACGACAAGCGTGACAATCTTTGCATTCGAATTTAGGCGATGAGATCGTTGTCGGGCAAGGAGGGAGCTATTTGGAAATGTCGTATGCCAAGCGCCTTGGGACCTCTATTTTCATGGCTACTACGCGAAAGGGAAAATTGCAGCAGTTTTTTTTATTGAGGATGCCATATTGGCCGTGGTCAAATACCTAATTATGCACTTAACGAATAAATAAAGGCTATCGCTTAATGATCGTTAGGCTTGCGCTAACGACTCACAAGTACACACATTACTGTACATACTACATACATACATATACAGTGCTGTGCATACGCTAAGCAACTCATCCCACTTTTCAAAAAATTGTCAAATTACTCTCAAATAAACAGTCGCCAGGTAAACGTTATAATATTTATTGATAGCTTAGGTGAAAACAAAAAGAATACGTAACAACAAAACTTGTACTTTATTCTTTTACTGTTAAATAAAAAACAAAAACAAAATCAATCCAATAATAAGCTGTGCATAATCTAAGCAACTTTTTAGTATTTTGTATAAGAACCGTTATTTTTTATAACGTTTTGGGCATTGAGGCAATTAAATTTCTCAATGTAGTTTTTTCGATGCTTTTCCATTCTTTTTTAAATCCTTTAAACAAGTTGTCCTTGCTTGTAAATCGACTTGATCCCAAGCGCCGTTTGACAATTGCAAACAAATTCTCGATAGGATTCAAGTCGGGTGATTGTGCCGGCCAATCAAGGACTTGAATCCTTTTCGTCCTAAACCAATCTTTGACCAACTTCGAAGTGTGTTTCGGATCGTTATCCTGCTGAAACACCCAACGAAGTGGCATATGCCATTCTGCATAAGGGAGCATCCTTGTTTCTAAAATGTCCTTATACATAAAACGGTCCATTTTGTCCACTATTTTGTGTACAGGGCCAAGCCGATTTCCCGAGAAGCATGTCCACACCATGACATTTCCTCCACCATGCTTGACAGTCTGTTTACAGTAACGTCGATGTAGTCGATCACCTTTCTGGCGCCTTACTGTACACATGCTGTCTGAATTGAAAAGGTTGACTTTGACCTCATCGCTAAAAAGAACACTATTCCACTTTTCAACCGTCCAATCAATGTCCTTCTTTGCGAATTCAAGACTAAAAAATACAAAAATAATATTGCTGTTGTTGAAGATGTTACTTAAAAATAACATACCGTTTCTTCATGTGATTTTTCGTCAGCATTGGCTTTTTAACGGCCTGATAACTTTTTAAACCAAGTTTAATTGCATGTCTTCGTATGGTACTTGAATCGACATTCAAATTAAGAGTTTCTTTTATTTCTTTCGAAGAAATGAATGGGTTTTTCTTTATTAACCTCTTAATATTAATGTCATCACGATAAGAAATTTTTCGTGGTGGCGCGCCTGTGTTCAGTGTTGTAACACTACCTGTTATTTTAAATTTATTAATCCATCTTGAAACCATGGATTTATTAATATTTAATGACTTCGCTATAAGAGGTTGACCTTTTCCAGCCTGGTACAATGAAAAAACGGAAGATTTGAATCTGTTATCATACTGAACGCGCTGCATATTTAAACTTAATAATTTTAACTCATTTGAACCCTCGAGACGGCTAAACTGCACTGATCTTCTTAATGTGCGAAGCAAACAGCTCAAAAGCATTGGAAAAGAACCGTTATCTAGTGTTAAAAGAGAATATTCAAATTCATTATAGTAAAGTTGCTTAGATTATGCACAGCTTATTATTGGATTGATTTTGTTTTTGTTTTTTATTTAACAGTAAAAAAATAAAGTACAAATTTTGTTTTTACGTATTCTTTTTGTTTTCACCTAAGCTATCAATAAATATTATAACGTTTACCTGATGACTGTTTATTTGAGAGTAATTTGACAATTTTTTGAAAGTTGGGATGAGTTGCTTAGCGTATGCACAGCACTGTATAAAAATAAAGTGTTTCTAGCTTTTGTTGGTCTTTGATTAGCAAGCTTCTTTACTAATATTAAACAGCAGTGTTAGAACTAATCATCAGAAGTTTGATATAATTGTCTAATATTGCCACAACATAATATTATTTTTTTACATTTCATTAAACATTCGTTAAAAAGCGAATATTGGCGAAATATTGTCTTAATTTGTGATATCAAATAAGGTTACCTTGTATTCAGTTTCTATGAAAATATTTTGCTTAATTTATGCACTATGAGCTTTGAAGGTTACGGTTTCAGTTTTATTAAAAACACAAGCCTACGAGTGGTACAAAGCTTGCAAAGAGGTCGAGAGATCGTTGAAGACATACATACATACATATGTACATATGTACCTTGTTCTAAACGTCCTCTTCTCTTGATGAAAATATTAAAAAAGAGAAAAATATGGTGCTTAAAAATCGTCAGTCAAGTATTAGGGAGATGGCGAGACTGTTCGATTGTATTAATTTTTAAGCGGTGGTGAGAGGACTGTAGTGGAAACTGTAATGAAATTTGTTTATTATCATCTAATATACGAAAGTTCTTGTAAAAGCCTATAAGCAGAGCTGCATGAACTGTTATCTATACAGACTCTCAATTTTAGCAGTTCTAAATATAATCGACATATGTATGAGAGATGAACGTGTTACTAGACATTTCGTCAATTTTAGGTAACATAGCGTTTAGTAAATGTTATTGCAGTTAAAATGTTAAAGCCTCAAAATCAGAATTCTACCATTATGTTGAGCAAAATAATATCAAATTGTGGGAGTGGCAATAGTGCGATTCGTTAGGCGATATAAAACAACACAGAGGAGCAGAACTTCTACATTCTGTGAAACATATTGCAAATGTATGTATGTATGTATGTATAACAACTCGTCAATAATTTAATATAATGTTAATTCAAATATCAGTGCAGCAGAAGCGAAAATATATAACGTGTTTTTGCATATTCGTTTCTGCTGTACTGCTATTTCAATGAACAGAGCAGTATGTATGATCGTAAATGTTAAAAAAGATTTTGACAACAAAGCCATAAACAACAACATATCAAATTCCTATAGGTGTTGAATACACGTAACATAATTGACTGCTCGTTGCAGACTCTGTTAAGATAAAAAATAACATGATATATGGTATGTAGATGCTGTAACCGTTTGCTTTAATGTTAATCAATGTAATAGAAATGCATATAGCACACATATGTACATATGTCGTAGAAATATGGACAATATCTAACGAAAAGATTTCAGTATTTTATTTCAACAGTTACCAGGCATATTTTATTCAAAGTAATTCAAAATGCAATTCTAAAATTTATAAAGCCTGATAGTAAAGTTAGTCGTTGAACATGCAAAAATTCGGAAATTTTACGTAAACTTTTCCCCATTTCTTTAATAAATCATTTTGATGTAAGAAGAATTTAAAATACTCGAATGTGGATGGTTGCCTAAATGTCGGGCATATTTTGTTGCTGCGTTCACCGAGAAGCCCAACACCAAGCTGTGTGAACTCCAAGCAACATAGTAATCATAAAAACACAAATACATACTTATACATACATATATGTATACTCATATGTATTATCGATGTTCATATTCCGCCTGGAAGTGTGAATTTGCTCATTAAGAAGGTGTCCAACAATTTTTTGTTGTAGTTATTTTTTATTAGGTGACGCTCTCATTTGTGGTGGTTTTAATGAAGTTGCGGCACATTGCATTTCTACTCTCTATCTTCGCTTGTGATCGCTGCCTGTTCCGTGGGGTATGACGTGAGTGCTACACCAAGGTACAAATTAATATGGAGTTCGTTCTAGAAAATCGATCAAATTGACAAGCACAACCGCGTTTATTGTCCAATGAGACGATATATACATATGTGTAGTGTGTGCATATCTGCGCGGCAGTGGTCCATGGTAGCTGCTTGTCGATCACTCGTGAATACATATGTATGTATGTGTGTAGTTACTTAAGCGCATGGTATGTTGGTAACGAAGCTGTTGTTCCATCTGTGCGAGCATACTAAAAATCTCTTTAATTTTGAGTGGAGATTATTGGGGCGTTTATATTGTCCGCCAATATTATTATACCATGCTTTTTACGCGCTGTTCCGTTCCTCGGACTCAGCTGTTGTCGTAGCAGTACGTTGAACGTATATGTTTTTTGTTTTGATTTAAGTTGAATTCCGCTGTCCACTGATTGATCTACTGCTGGCTGTGTTGTTGGCAGTGCTGTGTTGGTGCAGCCGTTAGTTGATGATTGCTATGCCAGTCTGGAGCTCGATGAAAATTGTTAATACTGTCTGATGATAGTGACTTTGGATCGATTTGTTTCGAATTGAGTTTTATTGCCACCGATGCGCATTTACCCTTTGAGGTTTGCGACCTTGTTTGCCGGCATTGATGACTTCTACTTGTTGTATCCATTGCGTCGAGGTCTACCCAAACAACCAACAAAGAATCCCAAAATTTCACCACTCATACATATTTATAAGTGTTTTAGGATACTGCTTTTGTGAGTACAGTCCGCCGTGCGGTGAAGTACAGTCAAAATTTACAACACAGCCAAAGTCAAAGTATTTTTTTATTTGGTTTGGCGAAACCATAACAATTATAAGTTAATTGGAGCTATTTATACAAGTAAATCAAATATTTTTAAAGAAATATTGCTGTCAAAAAGTATGAAGGCAAAATGCTAAAATTGGAAATAAGATTCTCTCTCGAGGAATTTGAATTGATGATTTTGCTTCTGTAGAAGATTCATAGAACTTTCGTCTTGATAACGGTAAATATTACACGAAAAAGGTTTTTTGGTGTTTTAATTAAGTTGGAGTTCAAAGCAAGTAGTTGTCTTTCTCTATTCGTCTATACTTTTTCAAATAGACCGATGGCTTAAGTCATCACTTGCGTATTACATACATTTCCAGTTAGCAGGTAGCCTATGTACTTTATAGAATATATGTACATACATAGTTAATAAAGCATTTGTATGCTTATAATGGCGTCGTTGTCCAGATGGTGTATTACCGCTCTCTACATACTTAAATACATATGTACACACATACATACATATGTAAGTATAACTGAGTTGGATATGCATTATAAGCACTTGTAAATGCGCTTTATGATTTGCGCTGCATTACATATTCCAAGCAGGTATTTGTACTTTTGCACTTAACGTATGGCTGTGCAAGTGAGCCTGCGCATGCGTACTGCAACACAAACGCACACATGCTCACAAATTCAATTCACGACATGTAATAGTGTGTCAAAGGGGCTGCTTACTGTAAGTGTGTGTTTGCAATTTGATGCGGCCCTTTGCTGCGTTGGAGCCGCTTCTATGAGCTGCCGCAGAAATTAGCCTACAGCCGGACGGTAGCACTGCACACGCGGAGTACCATACACCGCGTCAGTGATTGTGGCGGTGAGAAATGAAACGGAGTGAAGTTACCACTGATGGCTTGATGTGGTTGTTAGACCCGCTGCCGCTTAAACTTAATCAAGATTGTGTAAATTTTAGAGTTTGACTTGTCGACACAAACTACCATGTTATTTCGCTTTGACTTCGCCGACCATAAGGATGTGTCCATCTGGGTTGTGATGCCAGTGCCTTGTAATGAGTTTTCGGCTGCAGGCTGTGTGAACATCTTCGACATCATCAAATAATCATCAAAATTATATAGAATATAGAATAACCAAAAACATTGGAAAGAACAACAATTGCAACAATACAATAATAACAACATAACGAGAACTTCAGCAGCGTACAAACGCGCTTGTTGGCGGCAAGGCATTGGAGTGAGGGTGCAATGTTTTGAATTCGATTGGATGCATAGTCGCCGTGTGTGCAGTGGCAGAAATTTCCAATTTGCATAACTTAATTGAATCTGCGGCAACGTCAGTTGTCAGAGTCCTCCGTACGCAGACACTCGAACTTTATAAAATGGCGTAACTGCGTTTGCAGGTGCTGCGATGAGCTCTGGGCAGAGATTTGGATGATTGAAATGCATTTGAAATCAATGAGTTTGCCTGATAAGAATATCACGGCGATGGTGTTGCAATAATGCAAACCTGTTAACATATTTGTGGAAATTAATGGCGGCGTGTACTGCAGCCACCCTTTTTGCGCGCAACCAAGTAAGGCTGTCTGCTGGTGCACTCAATTTATGCTACAACATAGCAATGTGCATATACGTGCACGAAGATCCAAGGCAATGGCGGTGAATTTTATCCATTTTATTGTTGAAGTAATATGTCGGTTATGGGTTGTAAAGCGCACATTGCAGCCGTGGAACGAATTAGCAGCGATTTTACTGAACCGCTGCAGTTACTCAACGGCGATAACACTAACAGCACGGTAACGCAACGAACGGCAACAATTGCTATAAAAAGTATAAGAAAGAAGAATCAGCTAAGAAGTTCGCAACCCATTTGCTGCTCACCTGACTGGCCAAATCAACAGTGAATGTAGATGGCTGATTGTGTGAAGTGAATCGCATTCAAGGGGTGTGCACTCAGCACTTCCACTTCAAAGCCAGCGTTGACTTTTGCCTTTCGCCCGATTTGCAGCGCCCGCTCTGCAGTCACTGCCGTCTCTGCGAAGCTGTTTCGCTTTGTTTTCCAGCGCCGCAATTCTCATCACTTCCAACTCAAAGCAATTGCCTCAGCATGCCGCTATCATCATCATTATTGCGAGCATCTTCATCATAATTTCTTGCATTTTATATCACTTTTGGCTGAATTTTATTATTATTTTTTTTAATTTTGCTTTTATGCCTTTTGCCGTCTGCTTATGCGTTCTGCAATTTCGCCGCATTTATTTATTTCGTTTTGGTCATTGCTTTGCATAGCCGAGAACATCGTTTTTGCTGCCTTCTGTTGTTGTCGTTTTATTAGCACTCGGCCACTCACCAATCACGTTCGAAAATAAATTGTGGAAATTGTGATTCGCATTTTATATGGCATGGTGTAGTAAGTAGTTTGGATCTCACAGACACAGTATGGAGATCCTCCCATTTTCGCCATAATTTCACAATCGTTCTTAATATAGCTTGCTGCTTGCACATACAACTGTGCATATACGCTTTTGACTTTGTAATATTTGTTTGTGTGGGTGTGCGTAACTACTTCACTTAAATTAGGCTGTTCATCAAAGTGCCGAAGATGGAATCGCCGCCCGTTGACGAGATGACCCAGCCGGCTGCTTCGGTTATGTTGGAAGAGCGATGAAGTTGAATTTAACTTGCACACCGCATGTTCACACACGTATGAGCATGTGTTTGGTTGCATCCGAATTTTAATAAGCGATAACAACAAAAAAAAATAATGTCAAACATTACACTATAATAAAATGTGGGTATACAAAAGTACATATGTACATCCAAATGAAGCATATCGAAATAAAAACTTAAAATACATTTTCACTGTTATTCGATATCTGAATTTAGCCGATTTTGAAATCGTATTAGTGTGCGGTAAGTGAAACACTCACCAAATGGCTATAATCATCGATGAAGGATAAAGGGCGAAGGGGAGACGAAATGCAACTTGAAGTCGCGAATTCCCGCCGAATATCAACCATAAGGCATTGCCAGCTTATACATATTTATTTTTAAATATAATGCCTTTATATTTGTTTTTTGCCTTTTTGCACTTTTCGCTTTGAAGTGAACACTCGTATTCTTCCTGTTCAAATGTAAAGCCACGACGTAGTGAATGGCTTGGCGACGGACGTCGGACGGCGAACGGCGGTGGTCAGCGGGCGATGGTAAATTCGATTTGCAGCAACATTCGTCGAGGTAATAACTCAGGTGATTATAGTAATTATGCGTTCTGACGCGATGCAAGTACGGATAACGCTATTTCGATATAATTGAAAAATCCTGATAGACTTTTATTATGTACCGCCGAGTATGAATCGACGGTTGGATGGATGTTGGCGATGTGTTTGGTGTTTGGTGCAAGTGCTGATCATTGGATTCTCTTTCAATTGCGATCGATGAGTTAAAGCTTTGTGTGCCCGGTCTAGCTGCTGACCATGTTAAAATATAATAAATTGTTGAAGTAATAACGATAAAGTGCTCACTCAGATAGATTTACAACAACGATCCAATCAACAGCCGATTCGTTTGCCGGTCCTCGTTCGGCGCATTTTCAATACTAGATCTAACCTATTACTAAAGTTCCACTTAATATTAGAAACTTTCCTTTTGTATGAACTTAATAGAGATCTTAAGCATTTTACCTAATGAATTTTTAGGAACATATAGATCCCTCGTTAGTGTCAATTCCGAACAACAGAATTATTCATTTAACTTATTTAGTAGAATCTGGACTTTAGGAGTCTTCACTTAAATATAAGTAACGATTTTTTAAATCATATTTCTTATGGTTAAAATAAATATTAGTAATAATATGTGTATGACATATTGGAAAATTGTTAATGTTTTTTACAAATTGTTGAAAATTTTTATAATCACTTGGTTAGTTGATCTGCATATGCGCAAACATTTAGGCATATTTATATAATAAAAGAGCAGGCATGGAATTGCTTTCATAAAATCATGGACTTATCAAGTACAATTATGGAATAATAAGTCGTCTAACCAAAGTGGTGAGAATGACGTAAAAATGTATGTTGTCTGTATGAATCTTATCGCTGGCATGTGTTAAATATTGATAACTTTAGCCACACATTTTATTACTTTAGACAGTCAAAAATCTGGTATTTGATACCGTCACAAATACTTGGTATGACAAATTTTGGTGTGGGAGCGTGACATCAGCGTGTATCCCGTAAACGTATTAAAATTACCAAAATGCTGTAATATCCATGTACAACTTCCTTTTGATTATTTTTTTGAAAATTTCCTAAAATTCACTCAACTTTTCATGGGAAGAGCCAGAATCGTATACTTTTTATGATGGTGATATGTTAAACATACATACACACACAATTGTATACCATTGGTGCAGCTGATTTTAAAATACATAAATTTTTATATCAAACATATTTTACTAATTTCTACTACTTTATTGATTTCCACCGAAATACTCGTATTTTATTTATCACAGTTTTAAAATGACGAAAACGGAATATCAGGCATTTTTAGTACCCATTGGCAGAGTGAACACACCAACCACGGTACCCGGTTGCATTGCAACTCCACATTCAACTGACAAAGTCACAGTTCTGCCCGCATTCCGGTTTTAACCACGACACTCCCCGAGGGCCCAGTCCGCATAAGCAGGTTGGAGTGAACTCCAAGGGTTTCTGCTCCCGTGGTCCCATCCAGTCAGACCTCGTAGCCGAGCAGTTGAGCTTCCATACTCCTCTGGACTGGTGACCACACCCACAACATTCACACACGAAGCTAACCCTAATTCTCAGTTAAACGCCTTCGCCGCCTAAACAATTCATGCGCAAACGACCCTCAGTAGTCCGACTACTGGAGATCACAGTGCTAATATTGGTAGTAAATTAGAATATTAATATAATTAAATGAATAATTCTGCTGACAATTTGATTCGGAACAAGAAATGTGTAAAATCGGGTCCACAACTTTTGCCAACCTCCATTCCCCAATTTATATTTTAATTTCTTTAAACATGAATATTGCAGTTAGCCATGATATAATCATCGTAAACGTAAATTTCTATACAAAAACAAAGTGTGGGGAAAGGCGTACTGTGATTCAGTTTTATCACAAACAAAAACCTACGAATGAAACAAGACCTTTAGAGGCGATTGAGAGATCGCTGGAGACACGCTTCGTTCTGGACGAAATTCGACCTTTTCAAAAATTATTAAAAGGTGAGGAATATGGTGTTTGAAAATAGTCCGGTAAGCGTTAGAGAGATGGCAAGAGAGCTCGACATCTCTCGCGAATCCGTTCCAATGAATTTGGTGGATATTTTGGGTATGAAACGCGTTCTCGTACGACTCGTCCAGATAAAATTGGATTTTTCAAAAAAAAGTAACTTAAATAGGTATCTTTAGACATGCCGAAGAGACATGTGTTTATAAGCTTGACATGCAAATAAGACAATAATCATCAGAATGAATTGTTTTTAGTCGACCGAAGAGATAAAAGAAAATTTGCTTAAGGAATCCCAAAACGTGTTTCTAAGACTGGAAAATCGTTGGCATAAGTGTATTACATCTGGTGGGGATTGTTTGGAAGGCGACAAAATAAATATATAAATTAAATATTTTGCGTTTTTTTAGAATTCCCGGGTATTTTTTTGTCACAATGTATTATATTTAAACTAACGCAACACTGAACCACTTAGATTCTTATTCAAATTATTATAAAAATATTTGAAATCTATGATGATTTTGATAGATAGATATGTAGGAAAGTTCGTTACTTATATTATTTATTGAGAATGAAGGTTAATGAGCTTGTCTCTTAGCATGTTTGTAATCATCATAACTTGACATACACGGTATCACTTTTCCTCTATTGGAAACCGAAAGCTTATCTCTACTATATGTTATCGTTTACTAGAGAGCCATTCAAATTAGGAAGTTAAAGGTTTAGAGCTGCACTTTGACATAAGTTAGATTCCCCATCCATGAACGCATATCGAATTATTTCCGAATATGCGACTTTTATGTATCGTAACTGTTCGGCATATACACTTTTATTGTTGAATGCGAACGCTTCACTTTTGGCGTCCGAATTAAACTTGATTCATGGTGACAACACAAGGCAAGTTTTTTATTAAACTCACAAAACGTCAGTGAAGAACATCAACTTCTGGCATTAAGGCTTTGTATCAAAAATTTGTCCTTTCTGCTTTCTTCTTTGCTTTTAGCCTTGTCGTTTGACGCACCATTTATAGAATCAATAACTGTATATGTCTCTTTTCCGAACTTGCTTTTTCTTCAATTTTTTTGTGAGTTGGGAACTCTCTTGCAATTGAATAATATTTTGTTTCTAAACAAAATTTTGCTTATTCAATCCCAAAACAAAATACGCTGATAACAGAACTAGCCAAGAATGCCGTTTGTACCATTAAAGTAAGAACCGTTTCAATTCAGACTTTTCTACACGAAACATTGGATTACCGATTTTCAAGTGACACAATTATTTACAAGTAAAATGCTTCGAAACCACAAACGGTTTTGTTTAGTAAGACTACCTGTAGTATGGAAATCCTTGTGGTACATGTAAATCCATGGGCATGGCCGTCGGATTGAGGTGGTGAGAGTGATGTGTGTGGTGCGAGTGGTGTGTGTGGCCGTGATGATGTGGATGATGGTGCGAGTGGTGGTGAGCAGCAGCGGCGATTTGATGGTGGTGTGGGTGGTGATGGTGATGTTGAGCTACCGCCGCTACGTTCTGGACATGTGCCGCTGCTGCTGCCGCGAATCCCGCATCAGCGCTAGCAGCCGTTGCTGCCATAGCGTGATGGCCCAAAACTGCTGCCCATGGCGATGCCACAAAACCGCTACTTGGATGATCCATTACTCGTGAGATCGTCGTCAATCACTTATATTTTGAATTTAATTGAAAACTATGTACGAAAGAGTATAGCTTAATTCATTGCACAGCTCTTTTTTTCAAAATTCCTACATTCGCAACACCAACTTTTTTAGTTATATAGAATATATATTAAATATTTCTGATTTTCACTTTCACTTGTCTGGGCAAATATGAATCATCACTTTAAAGACGGCACAATTTTGGTAACTACCGAGATTTGTGTCGGAATTCACTGCACTCAAACAATGTGAATGGCGAACCGTTTTGTTTCACTTATGCATATGTGTATATGCTAGTATGTAGTACGGACATATGTATGTACGCATATGTAGCCTCCGGCATTAATAATCATGCGTGCGAGAGCGTCATAGACCGCCGATTTGCCAGAGGCACACAATCAGCGAATGAAACGATTTAACGAATCCACTTGCCGACGGAATACCCATTGTTACTAATATACAAGCGGGCAGCCGTTCTCACAATTAGAGGTTTCCCTACACTGTGCAGTGCGTTTTAATTTGAACGCCTTTTTCCGCGTTCACCTCTGCACGGCATGAAAATTGGCGATAAACTATCCGCCTCGCATCAGGAAACATGGTCGCCACTCATCTCATCAAGCGAAGCATCCAACACAGCGCAGCGGTGTCTGAGGTGCCGTGTGGCAGCCAGAGTTGCCTCACTGCATTTATGTTTTCAGCTGCAACATCGTCGTTATTGCCAGACATTCGTTGTTGTTGTTGGCGTTACCAATACTGCCAGCATCATCGTCGTCATCGTCTTCCAACATCGGTGGCGATGTGCACATACTAGTCGTCGCTTCGGCCGGCTCAGTAATCGGGCCAACAACAAGGTGGCCAATTGATGGTGTTAGTGTTACTGTTGTTGCTGCTGGAGGGACATAAACCTGCCCCAACGAAACGAAAAGACCAGTTCGAGATTTGCAAATACAGCAATAACAACGCCGATGCCGATGCCGACTAGACGGGAGTAATACAGCATCTCACGCCAGAGCCCGACTGCGGCCAACCAAGCTGCAAGGCACAGCTAAAGTGAGAATAAAAAAGCTTAACGTAAGAGACAAAACGACCGTAGACTTCTGCAACAAACGCGACTATGAATTCGCTGCAACCACGAAGAAGTTACTGCTAACGGCAAGGCCAGCTACACAGCAGTGATGTGCCAATAACTGCGCCACCAACAACACCTTTAAGAGCAGCTCTTCGTGGGCTCAGGTGTGCACCTGACGCCTAGCAATGGCAAAATGGGTCTAGCGTTTGTCTTAGCTTCTTTTATTTGCATCTTACGCAAGTTGTATTCGATCAACTTAATCAATATATGGTAAAATAGCCCCTGATATGTATGGTTAACGTAAACTATTGCATTAGCATGTTGTTAAGTTCATCCCTCCGAATAATAAGGGAGGCTTTATAGTATGAATACTAAATTGTAATTGCTAAAGAAAAGCTTGAAGAACTGCAGAAACTTGCATCACTTTCATGAGAATTATAATACTAAACACTGCTTTTAATATATTCGTCATAGATTTAAGTAAAGCAAGTAAGAAAGGGCGACCTGTACGTTCTCAATTTTCAATGATAAAAGCCGGTGGTTTATTTTCAAAATCAAATTAGGTACCTTTATTCCTTTCTGAAAGTTCTGGGCTAATTGCGTTAATCTTTGCCATTACTCAAGTGGACTCAAGAACATACGTTCATGTCATTTTGTGAAGATAATTCACACACTGACCGAGATATTCGGCATAAAGAATACTCGATTACCAAAAATCGTTATATGTTCATAAGTGGTATATGGACGCTGGGAGTAATTCCCAGATTTTCGATGACAAACTATCATAAATCCAGGGCTTGTACTTGTAAGTCAAATTTTTCTTCTCCGGCTTCTATAAAGGTTACATTTGTGGTTAAATGGTCTTCTGGCTTACTTAGTTAATGAGTCGTCACATTTTTAGTAGCTTATCACCCGATTTCCTACATTCACTTTGTTAAAAAAGGTTCCAAAGGTACCGAGAAAATTTGGTTGATATAGGTTTAATGGATTGTGAGATATGTACATTATATCTATTAGTAAGCCGAACCACGCTTGCTATGCGGAGTATATTAAGTTTGCCAACACCCAGAAGGTCAAAGATACAACAACTACGTCTGTTTGTACATATATTTATATGTATGTATGTATGTGAATTAGGGGAACAAGAAAAAATCACACTTAGTCAAATCTGGTGAATACGGTGGTTGATCGATGGTATTCATGTGACCAAGCATATCCAAAGAGACCTGTTTTTGGAACTCTTTTTGAAAAAAAAATCAACTTTATCGGGACGAATGGAACAATAGCACGTTACATACCCAAATTATCCACCAAGATCATTCAAACGGACTCGTGAGAGATGTCGAGCTCTCTAGCCAACGCTCAAACAGACCATATCCTCACCTTTTTTTTTTGATATTTTCATCAATTAAAGAGGTCGAAGCTCGTCCAGAACGGGATATGTCTTCAACGATCCCTTGATCGTCTTTGAAGGCTTTGTATCACTCGCAAGCGTCTCTTTTTGATAAAACTGAGTCATCGTAAGCCTTTTCCAACATTAGGAATGATTCCGCAAACGAAACTCTTTGTTCGATATAAATTAGATTAGATTGATAAACGAGGAATGCACCGCGACCTTAGGTCTCTTGTGCCCTCTTCTAAATCACAAAAACTCACCTAGCTCCAGCATATTGAGTCTAATATACTGCTAGGAGCTATCGAAGCGATGCGATCCTTATTTGGAAATATGGACCCAAGGGCCTTCAACCCGCGTCTGCAGACTTTGCATTGCAGTCTATTAGCAGGTGTTCTGCTGTTTCAGACTCCGTGTCGCAAAACCGGCAATTTAAGCAAGAAGCTAGGCCTATGGTATATAAGTGCTTTTTCAGCTTGCAGTGGCCAGCGTAGAATTCGACAAGTAGTCTGAATTTTGTCTCTAGGGAGGTTGATTACATATTTAAACCTGCTGAGGTTGAAACCCTCCTTAGTAGCCTGGCATGGCGTATGACTCGGAGTTGTTGTCAATATCTCTCTATGTATACTGCTTCTTCTTTGCGGAATGGGGACCCACCGGTTCTTTGATTCTAACAGTTCTTAATGATTAAACTGTCTATCGAAACTTTCAATGTTAAGCTGAGATTTGTTAAATTAAAAACAGAAAATTATATGTCCCAACCAATCATACATACATACTTATGTACATATGTACATATATAAATGTGCATATGAAATCGATTTTGTAAAAAATCATTATTTAGTGCAGCCGGTATTGTTATCAACGAGGTATGACATACCCTTGCATTTGTACATATAAATATATATGTATGTATGTATGTACATACGTGCATATATGCGAAACGAAAAGCAAAGAGTTATTACGTGGGCACGAATTTGACAAGCAATGAGACTGGAGCGCCACTTGTCACAGCATTACAATATAATAAATTCGTGATTGCCGCTAGAACCGAACGGAAAAGACGAAGCCAGTGGTGCCTACGCAGACGATTTTCGAAGGCTCCCACGGGAGCAACTCAGAAGGAAGCAGTGTTCGAAAGTTTTTTTTCTGACTCACTGCCTTGCACCGCGATGCTTGCTTCCTTTGCGCGTTGGCGTGGTGGACCCAGTTGCACTCGGATGGATACTAGTGAGTTGCAATCAATTGTAAAACTCACATTGCAGGGTTCGATAACGAAATTGAGATATTCACTATGTTGCCGAATACGGAATCGTGCTGGGTCAACGCATTGTTTGTTTACATTTTCCCGCCCCGTTAAAAGACACCTCTACAGCGAGGTGGGCAGTTGGACGGGATTGTTCATTTGAAACATACTCGCACATTGGTTGACAAAACGTTCTTTGGAACGTGGTTAGCGTGACTTTGGCTTTGCTTTTTCTTTGTTGTAGCTCAGTTGAACAATTTTTACTTTTGTACAACAATAAATAAATAAGTCGGGCTTGCGGTAGGAATTTTCTCATATTATTTGTCATTGTTGTACTTGCCCACAAAAACATCCACACATGTATGTATGTATTATTGACTTATGCATCGACTTATTCAATTTCATATACATTTTAACGTGTGTGTGTATGAATATGTAAAGATTCTCGTAAGCATCAGTAAACTTTCTGCAACGTTCAAATAGTGGCTATTTTTTGACAAAATTTATTTAGTTTTAAAACACAACATTGGCATGGATAATGAAAGAACTCGGTCCATGCCTTTAGATATTTACTTTATAATGTCTTTCCTAACAATATAACGATTAGGTTAAATTCTGTGGCGGATCCTCAAGATGAGGCTACCTTTTAGACCACAGATACCGGTAGGCGAGATTTATGACATGGTTAAGGTGCTTTGTTATCCTTAGCCGATGCCGTTGATAGGGACAGAACTAAGTGACCATTTCCATTGAATGTAAGAACTGGGTGCCCGTGTAAAGTATAGCATTAACGCCCAGATAGTTCGTGGCTTTGACCAGCGAGAGAACGATCCTCGTAATGTTAGACTTGTCAAAAGCCTTTGACACAGTCAATCACACAAGACTACTTGAGAACAGCGAAAAGACTACCCTCCAGAACTGAAGAGTGAACCATGAACTACCTAAGCGGTCGTCAATCATCCATACTATTTTGACGTAAAAACTTAAAACTGAGAAGAATTAAAGAAAGGGGTTCCGAAGGGTGGTGTCCTTTGCCGTTATTGTTTAACTTCTACATCTCGAAACTCCCGCAACCACCAGAGGAAATTTCTATCATCTCGTACGCTGATGATTGCACGATAATGACAACGGGCAATGGAATCGATGACATGGGCTATCGAAAGCGACCTTTCTCGCTTCCTCACTGCACAGAGCTTAATAGTCTCCCCCTCTAACTCCATTGTGATTATATTCACAAACTGGATGAAGAAGTTCAGACTTGACCTTAATATTGCAGCCGATGGCGTTAAGATATCGACAGCCTGTGCTCCTTCATTTTTCATACGACCGCGAATATTGCCACAGTACAGAGCCGCAACTAAATCCTCAAGTCGCTTGCGGGCAGCACATAGGCAAAGGACAAAGACACGTTGTTGGCAACTAACAAGACAACTGGACGGCCGATCCTTAACTTAACGGTCCAAACTTGTTAGAACAGTGCACTCCGAAATACGACAGGCAACCTCTTGATGCCTCCCACACCTGCATACTGGGGTGCCCCACACATTGCAGGCGAAGAGTTCGAGTCGCCGCGAGAAAAAGGTGTGTATATTTACGAACAAGTCCCTCAGTTTATGAAACATCAATATGAAATTTTGCACCCGTCCTTTTCTCCGCAAGAAACTGCTCATTTGTCGACCGATATCGATATCAGATCACTATAGCATAAAGCATAGGCATACAAACTGTACAATCGGAATAAATTGCTTGTGTGGAAAGCTTTTCATTTAACAAGATAACTTCATGAAATTATTAATGGGTTATGGTATAAGGTCTTCAGGAGAAGGTTTTGGTTTTTCTTCTGGTTTTGAAATTGGTTAAACATCTTTGTTGGCTTTGTTTTCTGGTTTGCCTACAGACGGTACTAATGGCAAACAATTATTCATACCGGATTACTATAGTTCTTGTAAGGAATATTTTATATTTATGCAAACAAAATTAAAATTTTTCTTGTTGTAATGCATTTCAGACCCTCTTAATTCCTAACATTTTTATCATAATATGCACGTCTTTGTCCGTATTGAAGCTATCGGTTGAGTTCAAAAAAGTGTATACCAGGACCAAGTTGAAGAGAATCGCGTTCGCATTTTATTCTTGTGCTGGGCAATATCTGCTATATTTAAATACTTGCGATATGCGGTTTTGTAGGACACATTTTCATCTTCTTGCAAGTGAAGTAGATTTGGATATTGCGTTTACTCTCTTCATATCAAAGGTAAGTGGAATAAGGCATTTCACTGAATAATTAACTACTTTGGGAGTTGAGTCAACGGCAGTTTTGGTAATAAAGCACTCCACTGACGATTAGATGGAATACTGTATGAGGGTATGATGTGTATGAACTATATGAGTACAGGCATACAAATCCACATTCACCTTGATTTGCTAATAGAGGTAGGGAGAATTTATAGCTAATGCGTCTAGCGAGCAACGCGCACCGTCACTAAAATGACAATAAAACAGAACACGAGCGGTAAAACTCATTTCCATTCTTATATACAGATACATATACATATGTATGTACATACATACGGTATTAAAGTAGCTTGAGTGCCAAAAAATGCCTTCACATTTTCAAATTATTCTCCTAGAAATCATATTGAAGTACTTAGTTGTGGCTAACTCACAAAATAATGGCTCGGCAGTTGACTGGCTGACAAATCATTATGAAAATACTTTGGATATGTTATCATACGCTCATGTGTACATACATATGTATGTATGTATGTGTGCTTGTGCTTACTTTGAGTACGGCTAGGTAGTAATGCGTAAGACTGTGTGCTAAAAGCTTTAAGAAGCTGCTGCAGTTGGCTTGCTGCTTTTATTAGTAGGATGTCTTTATGCAAGTAAACGCTTAAACATACGGACTTCATTTGCGCGCGGGTATGCATGCTTGTGCGCTTGTCGGAAATCCTACAGCAGATAAGTGCTGGCTAAATTTTACGAATATTTCATCCGCAGTATTAAAGCTCGTGTGCATCGTTTTGCCTCCCGCGCCAACTCATTTGGCGAATGAAATACGAAGTGAAATGTCTCCACGGCGGCCAGTATCCGACAGCTATGCATTTTTTTCTCCCGCTTGTGTGCTTGCTTGGTTTGGATGGATGGATAGGTGGACGTGCAGATGGATGGACGTATTGACTCTGTGTGTGCGCTTGTGCGAATGTCTGTTTGTATGCGTGGATATGTGTATGTGCGTCAAAGTGTAAGCGTATAGTCGCACTGCGTACGTTTGCGCGCACGTGACACGCATTGTGAATGAAGTTTATGAATTTAATTCTTCATATTTCCTCATAAACGCAAAGACATTTCTTTCACGAAATGACAAACTTTCCTACAATTTGCTGCAAGCACACAGTAAAGCATACATTCTTTAGTACACAGGCATACATGCAAGCACATACATACATACATATATACATACTTATGCTCCCAGGCACACATATGTATGAACATACAAGCATGGTAGTAATAAATATAGCTATATAGCGGTGGCGGGGTTTTGTGTTGAAAATCGATTTTTGAGCTATATTTTAGCGAAAGTCTCTTGCTGAAGTTCTTTTCCCAAATTAAATTGAACTTTCGTAAATTAATATGTTTCTGGGTGTTTCGAAAGCTCTTTTGCCACAATCGTTGTTGGCTAGCAAAGTTATGGGTGAGCGCTGCAAAATGGCAATGAAATCAGCAGTGAACTGAAATAAAGTCGGGATAAAACAGCAACGCACTGTAAATTCATTTTAATGAGTATTCATCAGTATATTTTTTCAAATTTCTCATAAAAATGCATTCCTTGTTGATTTTCGAAGACTGTTGAAGCCATTACTCTTTCTTCTATGTTGCTTCTACTAGGAATATAACACTCTCTACTAAGATCCGTTATTACCAGGAGCCATTATTATCTCTTCGATGTTGTTTCCACTTGGAGAAAACTCGCATCCGTTATTACTAGGAGTATATCTCATTGGGTGCTTTTTTGACTGAGTCAACCAAATATTACGTGGAACGCCAAAGGTCTGAAGTCGGAGTTTTAATTAACAATCGAATCGGTAAACTACCTGAAGTCACAGAAAACGGCTCTGAGGCATAAAAAGAGAAATCTATTGACGCTTTGTGAGGCATATTAGTATGGACAAAGCGTCAAGACCCAGATATGTAAATTGCGCTCCGACGAAAATGGCAAAATAAAAGAGACCGTCGACACATGGAAAATAAACAGTAATCGCAGCACATTCATACACAAACACACAAGTATGTAAGTACATACATATGTGTAAGTGAATTTATAAAAACGTATCGATATTGAGGTTGGGCCGACAATAATAAAAATCCTCAAAAAGTAAGTAAAAATAAAGTACAACATTCTACGAATTATGCCCATGCAGGTGCATTGTGCATTCAAATTAGGTGTTTTCAATAAAACAGCGAAGTTAATATTTTCAGAAGCAAAGGCGTAACCACAGAAAAATTGTCAACTCCAGGTACCATAAAAGCAAGCAATGTACGCAAATGGATGGGTGATGGGTTTGTGGAAAGAAAAAAATAATAATATTCAAAATTTAAAATAAAAGTATGTACAACTTGTATGTTTATGTACTTAGGATTTATTTTTCCACGTTACGTTTTGTAGCTTTCGCTGAGGAATTGTCGTCGAAAGTTTTGCTAACTGATTCCACCAAAGCGATATTCAGGTACTGCAACTGCTCATTGTCGGTATTTTTCCAATAGAAGCATTCGTTCGGCTATTCGCCATGAGCAACGCACACAATGCACTTATACACACACAAATATTTAAAATTTGAAGTTGTAATAGGCTGTGCTCGCTTACACCTACGTACGTATATACATGGTATGTATTATATGTATATACAGGAGGTGCTTTGAACATTTTCCTCCATTATTGTAACTGAGACTGCATGCAAACGCACACACACGTGCTTGTATTTACATACGTCAGTACGAAGACTTCACTGTTTGCGTGTGGCCGAGCATACGAAATGCAACCGCTGCTCGGCTAAGTACTTGTATATTGGCTATGGCAGCATGGTAGTGTGACAAATACATAAGTATGTATGTATGTATACGTCCATAAGTTTGTAAGTTCCTCTACCTTTGCGTTATGGTACCTGCAGTAAAGTAACCATTATTGATATGCGTAACTGGGAGGATTAATGGCTGTGGCCCCAATCTAAGAGAAATAAACAGTTGGTGCGTATGGTGGGTTTGGATACAAGTGGTCACCGCTGAGCATATGTAGTCGATCGCGGAGGAGAGTTACTGTGCCCTGAATGGTCATTAGTATTTCTACAACGTTCATTTTGCCGACTTTTATTTTCGGTAAGTAAACAAATGCATAGTTTTGAGGAATTTACCAACTCTGCACACTTGTATTTCATATGTAGATACATATGTATGTACATACTTCAATAAGAATATGACTTGAAATCCGTATGTCTAACTGCCCGTCCGTCCGTCGGTCTGTCTGCGCAAGCTGTAACTTGAGTAAAAGTTGAGATATCGTAATAACTTGGTACACGTATTCCCTAGAAAAAAATGGAGGAGGTCGTTACTTGATGGTATAATGTACATATCTCCTAAACCACTTAAATAAAAATAACTATATTGAATCAGGACTTAAGTGTCCCCCTTCCACTCCCCATATAACGGTACTATTAAAAATCACTAAACTTGCTATAAATTAATAACTAAATACGCCAGAGACATAAAATTTTACACCCGAGATGGTATGAGGGGCTTTATAGGAGTTGGGATCAAAAATTTGAAAAGTGTGCGTGGCACCGCCCACTGATTACACCCACGCCTACATCTGCTGACATAATTATAAATTTAATTTGATTCCTTATGACGCAAAATTGTTCAAATTTAACTAAAACTGTTCAAGCCTCTAAATACCGAATACTTATGACAACACCAGATGAGTCGGCGTTAAAAGTTTTCGAGAGTAGGGCTCACCGGAAGATTTATGTTCCTTTGCGTATAGGCAGCGATGCATACTGCAGGAGCGATGAGCTCGTACGAGATATACGACGATATTGACATAGTTCAGCGAATTAAGAGACCTCGGCTCGACGAAAACACTCCAGCTCTGAGAGTATTCGATGCAGTCCTCGCCGGGGAAAGCAGAGGAAGAGGAAGGCCTCCACCTGTTGGAAAGGCCAGGTGGAAAAGGACGAAACTAGGAATGTACATGTACATTGATACTGACATATTACGTAGTTGGGCATGAATTTGGTCTTATTAGGAGAAGAAATTAGTGGAGAGCAGGCGGGATATGCACTATTGCGAAAATTTGGTTATATTTTCGTCTCTGCGTAAAGTAGCTAGCAGTGCTGGTTTGAGAACTGGAGGCACATTTGCATAAGTCTGTAACAATAGTAGTGTGATAAAGAAGAGGATAAAAGCTTTTCTTGAGATTTATTTAGTTGTATAGAAAATATTATTTTTTTTATATATGTACAAACATATGTAAGAATGTAAATGCTATAAATGTTATTTATATGTTCAAGTGATTGTATATACATACATACATATGTACTTGTACTCGCATTCATATTAAAGATTTTGCAGCAAGTGGTTTTACTTAATAATAGTCTGAAGACATCAAGAATAATGTTTAAGAACTCCCGGCGGATAATACTTAAGGAATGCAAATGAGCGCCGCGACAAAGATTAATCTGATCATTTGTTGACAATGCGAGTGGAGGGTGCGTGTGCGGGACACTCCAAAGTGTATTAGCTGAACCGTAAAGCTATGAATACTAAAAAGGGTTAAATTAGCATTTTCGCCATTAATGCGCTGCCATTCGAGACAATCATAACTGTAAAGTCACAGAGTGACAACATTGGCAAGGAATGACGATGGCGACGGCGCGTGCACTCACACTTGCCCTACATCGAGGCAGTGCGAAGACAATTTCCGACTTCCTACTTAATTCAGCAGGCAGAACCTCAAGGGTATTTAAGTCGAATTGCCGTATATATTGTCAACAGTATAGAAAATCAACAAAAAGACATCACATGTCTTAGAGTTATGAAAGACGCAAATCACAATGAAAAAAAAAACTCAGAGCTGAAACAAAAAAGTCAAAAATTAATAATAGGCAGCGCAGAAAGGGCGAAGCAAAGAAAAAGAAAGTCATAATTCATAGAGGTTAGAAGACAAGAAGGTCATTTATCATGTGACATAAGTGGAAAAGTGAATGGCTGGAAGGAACAATGAAAACAAGGGTAATATTGTACAAATATTATTGCATTACATGACAAGTCCGACGAAGCTGTTGCAGCATCAGGACGAGCATGGCTAATCTCACGCCTTGATAGCACATACGTTTATACATATGTATGTACATGTATGTGTGTATCATCAAAGATTTTTCATGCGCATGGGTATGTACATACATACATACATATTTACTAATATGCTATATGATTTCTAGCGAGCACCACCCCCGCCGTTAAGTTGGGCTCGGTTAGTTTCCTCCTTTATCCCAAGGCATTTCGCTTGGCAAACGCGGTTGACAATACATACATATGTATGTAGCACGACGTGGGTATCAACACTTTAGCGCAAAGCGGTGGCGGTGCACATATGATTATGTCAAACTAAAAATTTTGCAGCTCTGCACACTTGTCCTGCGGCCGGGTAAAAAGACGTCCGTCCGTTCGTCTTGACAGCAAAGCGGGATGCCATAAATCTCATCAGCGGCCGAAGTAGCTGAGGTCATTTGTAACATTCGAAACACATATTTCCGGTGGCTGATTTGCTAGATTTGACTCGACCCCTTAATTTTGACACACACACTTTGATTAATGTTGATCCGAATACAATTGATTCCGCACCAAAGTTAATCAAAGTCATTATTTTCAAAAAGAATCAATCAAAACGGATACAAATCGGGAATTGAGACTAATTTATAAACGTTTAAAATTCCTTATTTTTTTCCACTTGCATACATTTGGAAGACATGATATATATAGCTGTCCAGACATAGGTGCATACTATCTGCATTTGAAAATTTAAGCATATTTAGTTTTTTTATAAACACAGAGAGATTCTACCTCCAACTCTGTGCCTTCTATTAGAAGAAAATGCACTCGCACCACAGCTAACTTTGAGAAGAGTTCCGCTGCCGAGTTAATGCTTTCCCACTTTTAGTTTTTCTGCGCTTCCGAAAAGTGTTGATTGGGTTTCAGGTATTGATTTTTGTTCTTCCTTTCAAACTGATAGAAAACGTGACTGGAATTCAGAGCGTGTGATTGGCAGCGTACATTTATTAAGATCATGAACACTTGGTGGGTCGGACTTCGAATGTTTCGTAATGGTAAGGAAGAATGTATAAATATTGATTGCCTATTGGCAAAATAAAACAGGTGTGACGCACCGTATTCAGTGCATTGCTCTTTAAAATTCGCTTTTAAGTATTAAACGGAAACATGTTTGGCGCAAATATATCCACTAATTATATGTATATATGAATATTCTTCTTTTCATCTTTTCATTGCTAGTGTTTTTTATGTGGCGGGTCCCAAACCCAGCGCACAACCCTTAGGAAGAACGGTTCGCCTTTTCACTTTAGCTCGCCTTCAAGCGGATGATTTTCGGCTACCCAGAGGATACTTGGTCTAAGAGCGGAAGTCGGGAGCTGCTTGAATGTGGTTCGGACGAAAACATGTCCAATGATTAAAATTAAAGTGTGTTCTGCCCAATCCACAAAAAGCGAGACTCCACAATCTACGCCAATTAAGTACTTTGGAATAATCCTCCTCAACATCGCATTAAAGGATCTATGATGCGTTCTGTGTGAAAGATTAAAGCCCACCGTCAACACACTTATTGGACCTTATCAGCGTGGCTTTAGAAATTGAAATTCAACAACTGACCAGATATTCACTAAGCGCCAAATCTTGGGAAATAGCCAAGAGGATCGACACACACAACCTCTTCGTTGATTTCAAAGTTGCTATTGACAGCACGAAAAGAAGATGCCGATGTGTCTTAATTTGATATCCCCGAAAAACTAATACGGCTATGTAAACTGACGATAAGCAATACCAAAAACTCCGTCAGGAAAGGGAAGGCTCTCCCGAACCGTTCGATACCAAACGATGTATCAGACAATGCGATTCCCTTTCATACGACTCTACTACTCTACTCTTGGAGAGAGTAATTCGAGCTGCAGAACTAAATAGAGAAGGTATAGAGAAGAAGGAATGTCCAGCTGCTGGCGTACGCCGATGATATTGATATCATTGGCCTTGATACCCGCGCCGTTTGTTCTGGGTTTCCAGACTGGATAAGAAAGCAAAGCAAATGGGTCTGGTAGTGAACGAAAACAAGACGAAATATATCGTGCTATCAAACAAACAGTCGTCGCACTCATGACTTGTCTTCCACGTCACTGTTGACAGTCATAACTTCGAAGTCGTAGATAATTTCGCCTATCTTGAAACCAGTATTAACACTAACAACAATGTCAGCCTCGGAATCCAACGCAGAATAACTCTTGCCAGCAGGTACATACATACTTCTTCGTACTGAGTAGGCAATTGAGAAGTAAAATCCTCGTCATCCTCGACGAACAAAGACAAATCTATATAAACGACCCAAGATCCCCGTCCCGCATATGGTGCAGAGGCATAGACGATGACAAAATCTGATGAGTCGACATTACGAGTTTTCGAGAGAAAGGTTCTGCGTCAGATTTATGGTTCTTTGCGGATTGGCAACGGCGAATATCGCATTCGATGGAAAGAAGAGTTGTAGGAGTTATACGACAACATTGGCATAGTTAAGCGAATTAAAAGACAGCGACTACGCTGGCTGGATCATGTCGTCCGAATGGACCGAAACACTCCAGCTTTGAAACTATACGACACAGTACCCGCTGCGAGGCAGAGGAAGAGGAGGACCTCCACTCTGTTGGAGAGATCAGGTGGAAAAGGACCTGGTTGTACTTGGTATTTCGAATTGGCGCCAAATTACGATAAGAAGAACCTGGTGCGTGCGCTGTTGTCAATTCAGCCATAACCGCGTAAGCGTTGTCTACGCCAGTAAAGAGGAAGAAGAATTTACATAAAGATTAATTTTTCCATAAAATCATAATTTTAATTATAAATTACGTCTGCTTATCTTATCAGAAGTAATTTGTAAATCGAACCGCATGTACGTACGAATGTATGTATGTATTTGTCATGCTGTACAGTTAAAAGCACATATTTAGTTTTCTTCAGCGCAACGAGAAGATTTGCTTTTGTTGTGGAAAAGTGTACATTGCTTGCTCTGTTGCCAATTCCAGTAGCTGGGCGGAATGGCACAAGTGTTGAGCATACAAAGGTTTAATTAGTGAAAATAGCTTCGAGACATATAAGGCACAGAGAATCGGAGTGCCTGCTGCGGTACAGACATGATCCATTAATGGGAGCAACTATTTCAAAAGTAATAAGAGCAACTAAGTACAAACAGGGATTGGTGGTGGCAGTGGCAGTGCAAGTAACCTTGAATTCAGTTGCGGCGTAATCATTGTGGAATATGATGCCAAAGATAAGGTAGTGTGAGATGCAAACCGTGAAATGTGTGATACCTTTGCTGGCTTCATGCGAAAAACCGGTGCATACTCAACCGATATGCAACAGCGATGGCAGCGAACCGTGGTTGGCACTGAACACATTCTCCTTCTCCTCAAACACGCACCCGTTTCGATTTTGGGCGTCATACAGTCTGCGGCTCGCGCTGGCAGGACCTGTGCGCCAGTGTGTTGAGGCATAAGAGACAAAAGAGAATTTAAGTAAATTCAACGTTGTACTACAATTGCAGTTTCGATTGCGAAATCTTAAATAAACTTTGTGATTGTGGAGTTATTCGCGGATGGCACGAGCGGGCGGCCGTCGCGTACAAGTGTTACATTGCACCTAATTGGCGGGTAATGTTTGACTCCCCAAGTGCGGCAACTGCACATGCATTCATAGCCAGACGAATCAGGACTGATTTTTGTTGTTACGTATATTGTTGTTGTTGCGTTTGTTGTTCTTCACGTGCGCATTTACATTTAATGCAGTTTTGTGTTGTTATATGCAAATGTTTTTCAGAAGTTGTCCGCTTGCAGCTTGCCGCCAGCGGAGAAGTTACGCTGAGGGGCGTAATGAACAGTAAAAGAATTGCTTCACAGATTCCACGACTAATTAACATTTTTAATGCTGAAAACTTGTAGCTTTGCCATTTCTAGTGGCACGTGAGCAGACTTGCAGCATAGCCTTCGTGTGTGTGACTGCCAAAAGAGTTTGCACTTGAGTGCTATTGTCAAGGGCAAATAATATGCTTTTGATTTAAAGTCCACTGCAGGGTCAGGGGAATGAGGTTAAACGTAAAATACAAAATAGTACTGGGTCAATCGCAGCCAAACGTGACTTTGTTTGACTTTGAACGTTCTAGCTCGCCGTTGTACAGCGAATGCTGTTATCTCGTTGCTTATGTAAGTCTACTTCGATAGACCTATGCAAGTGGGGTGGCTTATTTAATGCAACCTTTATCTAACTGTGTAGAGGTGTTCCCCTCACCACACGTAATAACGTATGTAAGTGTTTCCAAGTTTTTCAATTTCAAAATTAATCCTTGGCGTTCATGGAAAGTCCTTCATTAAGGCCACACGTTCCGCACAATCGCATTTCGCATGTGCTTATCTACATTATATACGAATGAGGTAAAGGCTTACAGGTATGCCGGCTGGACATTACGCAAAATGCTGGCGAGTTTCATTTTTTCTAGTAGAGTGTGCTAGATTTTATGGATGGTTTTAATGCATAATGGCAGAGCATGGTTTTGGAGCCCTTGAGGTTGGCCTTATTGATAAGCATTTATATAGAGTTTTGTTCTCGCAGGGTTCCCCACTTAGAAGCTACCGACCTGTTCACATATCGATGTACGTATGTATATACAGGTATAAAAATTATAAGCTCTATCTGAATACATATATACATACATATACATATGTATGTATGTTTCTCACTTAAGTCTCACATGTATGTACATATGTGTATGTCAGGTTCATAGCAGGGAAGTGAAAGCTAACTTCTAATGCCCATAGTCCATAATGAAACAATTCCAATTTCTTCCCTAACCACACTAAATCAACCGCCGGTGACGTTTGTTTGTGTTTGCTCATTTGGTGAAGGCGAAATGTTATTATTTGTGGGTCAAGCCCAGAGCCATTCAATGTTTGCAGAGCTTTACTAACCGCTTCCCCTGATTAAGTTATATTTAAAGTAATACACGCATACATAAATACTTTCATATGTACATACATATGAATATATTCGTTTTAAATACAAAAGTACAAGTTTTCTCAGCAGTAGAATGCAGAGAGGCTCTTTTATATTTATAAAATAAATTTGGATTAAATATTCTAAAGATTTAATTAAGCAATAAATTGTATTTCTCGAGAAAAGGACCAAGACATACAATGTCGTGCGGTTAACTTTGGGCGAGTACAAGTTAGCAACAACTGCTACAAGTTTCTTTGTCGGCTTTTCTTGTGTTGTGTTGTGTTGTCTTGTGACGAATGTTATTCTCTTAGCGAGATGTTTTTGCTAGTTATTTTATTTTTACTTTATTCTTAAGTATGATTTCTTTTCTAGATTGCATCAGGCCGCCTCTGAGCGCAGCTACATAGTACATTGACGTATATCTTGATTAGCGTAACTATGCAAAAAAGAACAATGGAGGATATTAAATAACAGATGATGGTGTGCATATTTACACTCCCCACAATTGAGATTATATTTTACAAAAACGCTGTGTGCAGTGTGAACAGTGTGAATGAGTATACAACACTCTGAAAACATAGACGTAATGTGAACTGTGACCTAAGAAGAATAGTGCTTTATTTAGTCACCGAAGCAAAACTGTAGACCGAATCAGCTGATACGACCTGTCTTATCATATAAAGGATAGTCTACCTTTATATGATTTAATGATAAATTAATTTAATTTTAGTTTTGATATTTTCCATTATGAAAAATTATAACTCTAAATCTAGATGTGTGCAAAACTATATATACAAATTGTGCAAGGGAAACATTCCAACTGAAGCCACGTACTTTTCCATCTGGTCTTTCCAACGGAGTGGAGCTCTTCCTCTCCATCTGCTTACCCCGGCGGGTACTGCGTCGAATGCTCTCAGATCTAGAGTGTTTTCATCCATACGAACGCCATTCCCTAGCCAGCGTAGCCACTATCCCTTAATTCGCTGAACTATGTCAATGGCGTCGTATAGCTCGTACAGCTTTCCAGTCTCAAAAAAGGCAGTATTTAAAGAAATTCTTACCAAGAGCTCACGTCGCTACATCTGGTGATTAAATAGGTAGCGAAACATATCGTCCTGCTAATGTCAGTAGAGGGTTTCGGCAAAGGGAAGATAATGTTGTCTCAACACCACTATCCCTTCATCCAAGGGACTGCGTTAAAAAGAGGATTAACTTCACAAAGTTTTAGAGTTACTCTCGGAAGCAAGACAGAGTGGAATAACTCCATGCTTGATATAATGCTGAGAGACATTACTATCCAGTGGTACACTGACGGATCCAAAACACTGGAAGGCATTGCGGGACCGCATAACAAGTTATCCATACCAATGGGACGTTTTCCAAGCATTTTTCAAGCAGAAGTTTTTGCTATAAGTCAGTGTGTAGAACTCAATCTCCACCGCAACTGTCGCAACCAGTGCATCGCCATTTTTAGCGACAGTCAAGCGGCACTAAAAACGATCTCAGCATATGAGGTGAAATCGCTTTTAGTAGAGGAGTGCATAGGAAGGCTGAACCACCTATCAGTGTGCAACCGGGTACACCTAATCTGAGTGCCGGGGCATTAAGTGGTAGCCGGAAATGAGCTAGCCGACGAACTAGCCCGCCCTGCGGCAGCGTTCAAGATGACGTGACCAGAACCATGCATCGCAGTGAGGTCTCACACTTTTAAGAAGCTGATCCGCACGGAGGAGAGAGTGGAGAGAGAACATCACTGGCAATAGATAGCAAGAATGCTCTATGCCAAGCTGCTTCTAGGAGGGTAAAACCTCTCAAGGTTTAAGGAGCTAATTAACCTCGCCGTGACAAATTCCGCCTCCTCGTCGCGCTCTATACAGGGCACTGCAGGCTCAGGAAGCACTTGTACAATATGGGCATAGTCTCTTGCGCAAACTGGCGGTTCTGCGACTTGAAACAGGAAACACCAGCACACCTTATTCTGGATTGTCCAGCAATTTGCAGAAGCAGGCTTAAGGCCTTGAGTTCCATCTGTAGCGCCCAGCATGCTCTTAAAATTACTCAGGATTTTGGACCTTTGTGAGCATATGTGATATGGACCCTAGGTCGCAGTGCAATACCTTCGTATTAACTATCTATTTTTTTCATCCATTCTGAAAAAAATCATATTATTTGGAATAACGGTTTTATGGAGGTTATTACCCATTTCTGAAAGTAAATCAACAATAATGCCTTTTCTCCAGCATCGCCTTTTGTTACTAAATTGGAGTTTCTAACTTTTAAAGAGTTTCGTTTTTAGTAAGACATACGTATTCTGTCATATCTGTTTAAAGCCCTGTCTTAGGTATGTTTACGGTGTATAGGTATGTTTGACACCTTGAGCCGACTTCTTCCAGTGTTAATTTCGAGTCGAAACGAATCAGTCGTGTATGTTTATAAGTATGTGCATCGTCAATTTCGTTTCAGCCACCGTTCAATCGACATTCACAGAGCATTTTATTCCAGAAAAGTAGGTACGACAATGGACGGTAGGGTGGGTGGTGAGATGTGTTTCTAATGTACAAACATATGCTCTGCAAAGTGCTTTGCGTACAACACAATAAAGCGAACTGCAAAAAAAAAAAACAGAAAAAAAGTACAAGAAATATACGCACAAAGGCCTTTTGTTAACATTTTAAATGCATTTTTATTATGATTCATATCGTTACGGCTGACTCCGTTCACTCTCGTGACAATTGTAATAATAGGAAATTGAATGAGCATCGCAGGCGACATTGAATTGACTTCAAATTCCTTAAATTATTGCGCACTCAAAGCGAATAAAATGAACAAGTCTACTGAAATGCGCCGCCCACACCCAAACCAGGGCGCTTAGTGTGCCAACAAACTCCTTGCCGTTCGCCGTTCGACGGGCGAATATGCAAGTTTAAAATCGCATTGAACACGCGTACGTTTTATTCGAATTTGAACGGTAATAATCGATCCCCGAGGCATTTTAAAAAATAAATCGGATTTAAAATTGCAAAAACACCCGCTCCAACCCCTGCCATACATGCGCATACATATACCATACATATGTATGTACATACTCATGCTTGTTCATTTAAACACGCGTGGCAGTGACTTTGGACGTCTTCTGGGAACATGTGTGCCAAATGCTCTAAATATATGTATGTATGTAGTGGCTTGGAGTTGACAAATTTTACATAAATTCTCCTCTAAGTACTACGTAAGACTGCGTTTATCGTTGGATTTCGATGGTATGGTTTCAAGTATGCAAGTTGCTTCTGTATTTATACCTTGGCACAGCGCTGCAATTGCCACTTTCAGGGTGTCACAAGTGCCATGTCTTTGTACGAGCGAGTCTGCTCCTTTCTTACTGCTCCAGCTTCCTTTTTATTGCTTATCAAATTACGCTTATTTGCGATCGCGAAAATTTCCAAATGCAAACAATTGCCGATAACGTGCTCATGCCGTTTGAGCATGAAAATTTATGTCTTCGGAGGACTTATGATTGCCAGAGGCGCCAAGGCGCACCATTTTTACATTGAAGTGGTCATAAATTGTAAAGACTTGATTTGATCTTAATTTTGGAAGGATTAAATATTTATTAATTGTATTCCATATGCATTCTTACATAGCTTATTCGCCCTTTCACTTACATATACATATGTATGTATGAATATATAGCGTGGAAATCAGGACTCATACATACATACATGCAGGTGTGGAATGTGTGCAGCAACAATGCGACCAATTAATAGAGAAATTTGTGTCACAAATTATTATGACAGCAGTCGCTGTTATTGGGAAGGCGAATCGCCAATGTTATCGACTGACATCATAATACAACGACACACAAAAAGTGTTTCGAAGATAAATACATAAATTTTATCGTGTTTATTGCCCAAACAATGTGTCTATTGCTGGCATATGCGATTTACAGTTAGCTACAGGTTGATTTTTCGTGGAAACCGCACGAGTGAAAGAATAACTGGCGTCTGCGTAGTACATACAAACGTAAAGAGATAACAAAGGGACAGCAATGTCATAAATTTAGTAGGATACAAAGGTCCTATGGTCCTACGTGGGCATCACACTTGACGAAGCAGCCGTGCCGGCATAACTACTCGGCAAAATATAATAAAAAAAATACTCGTGCATGTGCGTGTAACGGTGTGCAAGTGTGTGCTAAAGCAGTAGTGTATGTGAGAGAAAGGCGTCATTACTTTCTGGGTGTGTGTCTGTTGCTTGAAGTCTTATTGGTTAAGCTGGTCAACTGTATTGTCAAACAAATTTTATTTGTGAGAAAAATCAAATCAACTATGTAGTTACGATTAGATAGTTGCAATTACACGAAGGTGTTTACGTACAAACACGATACCAATATAAATACATACATATGTATGTGTTTATGCATGTGTGTTCACCAGAAAATATACCGGATTTTATACCTATGTAGGATATGCTGACGATTCACCGTTTGTTAGTACGACAAAAGGTGTTACGTGGATGGATTGCTTTCTCAGTTTATTTGTGATGAAGTAGAAGGCATTAAGTAGTTTGAATAACGATTGGGGCGTTTATACAAGCACATATTTATTTACATATGGGATGTGGGGTATCCGCTTACTGACATATGTAAATTTCATAGGTATTTATGTGGCATGAGCACTTTGAAGCTAAGTTCACTTGACCGTGCATAAGAAGCTATTCGTTCATCGGACTCCAGGGACATCACAAATTCTTTGCCAAATTTCGCAGATCATTGTTGTAAATTGAGAAAATCGAAGCGGAAGAAAAATGCAAGTGAATACTTTGCAAATTGACACCCTGCTCGACGCGTTAGTCCCTGGCTACTTTCCCTTCGGTTTCGGTCATGTCGGCTTGTGTGAGATCAGAAGCACATAACATATACTTGTATATAACAACAATAACAATGAAAATGATGGATGTACAACTTCCTGTGTGTCCTTATGCACTTATTGACGCGGATGTGTCACTGTGTAGCTAGACTTGATAGAGTCAACGTTAAAGTTGGAAAGCAAATTGGATTGCATAACATTAGTTGGCACTTGTTCGCCAAATGTTGAAATAAATATACAGATTTACGAGATAAAGGGTGCTTTTTTGGATACGCGGACATTTAATTTTTTATTATTATTCTGGGACACATAGTAAGACATCTTTATATATAATAATTACGTGTCACGTTGTTTGTCCGCGATGGGCTCTTAAAATACTGAACCGATTTGAGCAAAATTTGACACATTGTGTCCAGTTCGAACCAACTTAGAAGATAGGATAGTAAAAACAAGTCATAAATAAAAAATACAGTGAAAGCTGTATTAAATTGACGCTTTATTAAGCGGACATCTTCATTAACTATGCACTGTTGTTTATAAAATGTTTGAAATATGGCCTTCGAAACTGCTTTTTGGGAAGCCAGACAGTCCACGGTTAGTTGTAGCTGGTTCATCAGCATAGATTATTGCATTGTTTAGCTTCTCAAAAGAAGGCCAATGTAGTCAAATTGATGGACTTCTAAGGTTCAGTGACCATCGATAGTAAGTCGGATTTCATATTCAGTTAGAAAAGTTTATACCAATAATACTATCGACATACAAATTACGTAAACACTACTTATTCTCAATATCTCAATGCAGGGGAACCTGCCACCCTCTTCGGTGTTATTCATATGTGGAATAATTGTGAAACCTATTTGGGCAGTAAAAATGTGATGCTTGATTCACCGTTACAGTACAACTTTTGGTATAAGTTTCCACGGTTTTTTTTCGAATTAATTATTTTCATTGCACTTTGACAAAGTATTCTTAAGTTAAATGTGTAACACAATCTTTTTGTTTTTCCCCCTAAAAACGTACCCTGTTCAATGTAAATATGTACATATGTATGCATTCACATTTCTAGAGTGCGCCACCTTAGAGTTCGCTCAACTCAATCTAAAAAGGATAATTTATGCGCTTCTTACTAGTTTTTTGCTCTTATTTTGATATATAAAACACTCTGACGAAAAGAGCATTTTTTATTTCGGACATTCCCTCATTCACTTTTGCCAGGGTCACATCGAGACGATACTATTTTTTCGTACTTTATGTCTTCAAATGATTAATGATATTTTTCTTACACTTTTATTGCATTTGACCCGATGATAATATGTGCAAATTGGTAAAAGTTTCGGAAGGTCGGTAAGTGTGTATAAATTGCCAGAGACGCTGACATAAACACAAACACATACATATGTACATGAAAAGAGACGTGTATAAATACAATTGTTGCATCCATATGGTATACACGGGCGGAGGCAGGATTCTCGTTTAAATGTGTCTTATTTAAATATCTGCCTCCCTATTTGTGGCCAACAATTCGATAAAGTTCAAAGCATACAAAAAAAATTTGCATTTTTTGCACTAACCTACGAAATATTTAAACTTTATGTATTGTGTCATTTTGGAATCATATAGTGTGCCCAGAGCATACCGAAATTATGGAGGGAACACTTTTCCAGCCTTCTGATTGGTAATGGAGATGGTGAATCCGATTCCTAATAGACCATTCAATTGCCCGACAATGAAGAAGTCCGAATAGCAATTACAAACAGGATAGAAATTCACCATTGAAACACGCCAACTGTTCGTTAATTTCAAAGCTGCTTTTGACAGCACGAAAAGGAGATGCCTTTATCCCGCTTTGTCCGGACATAATATCCCCGAAAAGTTAATATGGTTGTGTAAGCTGACGTTGAGCAGACTCGAGAAGGACCGCTCCGAGCCGTTCGATACCGAACGAGGTTTCGGATAAGGCGACTCCCTATCGTGCGACTTCTTCAATCTACAGCTGGAGAAAATAATTCGCGCTACAAAGCTGAATCAAGAAGGCACAATCTTTTATAAGAGTGTAAAGTTGCTGGCGTACGCCGATGATATTAACATCATTGGCCTCAACAACCCGTCGTTAGTTTTGCTTGCTCCAAAGGAAGCGAAGCAAATGGGTCCGGTAGTGAATGAGGGCAAGACGTAATGTCTCGTGTCAACAAACTGACAGTCGTCGCACTCGTGACTTCTCTCCCACGTTACTGTTGACAGTCATAACTTCGAAGTTGTAGATAATCTCGTCTATCTTGGAACCAGTATTAACAGCAACAACAATGTCAGCCTCGAAATCCAACGCAGAATATGTCCTGCCGGACTGAGTAGGCAATTGAGCTATGAAGTCCTCTCTTGATGAATAAAGACCAAACTCTACAAGTCCCTCATCATCCCGTCCTGCTATATGGTGCAGAGGCATGAACGATGGTAACATCTGATGAGTTGACGTTACGATTTTTTGAGAGAAAAGTTCTGCGAAATATTTATGGTCCTTTACGAATTTATGGCCCTTTTGCAATAGGCAATCGTATTCGATGGAACTATAAGCTGTACGAGGTATACGATACATTGAAATAATTCAGCGAATTAACAGACAGCGACGACGTCGGTTACGTCATGTTGTCCGAATGAACGATACAATCCAGCTCTGAAAGTATTTGACGGAGTACACGCCGGGGAATACAGAGAAAGGGAAAGACCTCCACTCCGTTGGAGAGATTAGGTGGAGAAGGACCTGGGTACACTTGGTATCTCGAATTAGCGCCAAATGCCGATCAGAAGAAACGACTGGCACGCTGTTGTTAACTCGGTTATAGCCGAGTAAGCGGTGTCTACGCCAGTAAAGAATATAGTGTGCTTTTGTCGATTGAAAGGTGCTGGGAAAGAGCGGCCTCAATATTTCAAATGGAGACTTTCGCGGGTAAAGATCAGATATCCTCATCGTGCCCATTTATTTTCAAAAATTATAAAATAAACTTGCTTCCACATTATTAATATACACTAGCTAACTCTAATGTAATACATATACATATTTAAGGGAATAATTGGATATAAAACTATTCGTACTAGTATATGTATCTAAAAACAGAAGATCTCAAATTTTTTATATTACATTTTTTTATTTTTATTTTCATTAGCATATATAATTTTTTGCTCTGTGCTTTTTTCTGGTAACAATAAGTTCTTGTTTTTTTTTCGATTGTATTGATTAGATTATTTTACGCATTTTTTCCTCTAATAGCATAAGTACGCCTTTAGTCATCCCCTATTAGAAGCTCGTAAAATATTAGCATACAAATTTACAAACATGTGTTTTTGAGACGCATGAAAAACCTTTAAAATACACGAAGCACTTCCACAAGTCCCGTTTTCTCGTTTTCCAAAGGTAGACCATTAAAAGTAACTGCACTGTAATTTGCATAATTTTATATTCATTACATAATGCTGTCAATTTCCAATACCTTATAATTTGTTCCATCTCAAGGCTGCACATACAAAAATACAAACATAAATATTTACTTGTTGTGTTATTGGGGTGACTGCCTTACTTCTGTTTTTTTGTAAGTTTCCGAAATGCCGAAAAAAAATTTCCATCTTTTGTCGCAGACGCCTAACGTAAGGCTTAAGAAGGGGTTGGCCTTATTGGAGTATTTATATTCATCTAATTTATCGACTATTATCATTTCACAGAACTGTTTGCTTCTTTGAATACCTACAAAGCCTTCAGAGCACTCTTTTGACCATACAGATAGTCCAATCTAGTTAGGAGCTCCTATTCAATCATTGCCAATTTTTGGTTAATAATATCATACCAACGTCTGTGTACAATTTCAGAGTGTTCAACGTTTTTCCTGTACAACTTTCTCGTTTTATGAAAATATAATAATAGCGGATCATCGGTGGAAACTGTCAATAGACGTTTAAGAAAAAAGGACACTCGAGAGTTTGACCTCAAATAAACTCGTCCCACGCTGAAGCACATTAGCGGTAATACAAGTATAATGATATGAGTTGCTATAGTCATGGACAGAGAAATAGCACACTTTCAAAATAAACTTTTGGGTGTAAAACAACGAAACTTGCTGATAGAGCCATCATCGGAAAAGCAAGGCTGATATTTTTAAACCTTCCCGAGAGATTATGGCGGAAATAAGCAACGAATTTGGTCTTAACGTATTCAGTAGACTTGTGTGAAGACCCAGGTGTCAGGCTTATAACTCCAGATACACTACAAAAACTTTTAAGGACGGCGTAGGTAGCGTACCGGTCTGGGGAGCGTTTTCCTGGTACGGTGTTGGACCATTGGTAAGGATAGATGGCAGAATGGACCAATTTGCATATTTAAACATTTTCAAAAATGCCATGGAACCATTCGATTTTGAATCGATGCCATAGAATTGGGTTTTTATGCGTGACAATGAACTAAAGCACGCAGCTTAAAGTGTGAAGAACCGGCTCACTGCAGAAAGTATTGACGTCCTGAACTGGCCAGCCTAAAGTTCCGATGCAAAATTTATGGAACAGATAGGCAAGAAAAAATTTAAAAATGCAGAAGAACTTTGGACTGGAATCAAAGAGGCATGGTACGCAATTCCACAAAGGAGATGTCAAATATTAGTGGAGAGCAATGATAAGCAATTTTGAAAAATTGAGGGCACACAACAAGATACTCGCATTGTAAGTGCTTAAACGCTATAATGCTTATTAGATTTCTAATAAATTTCCGCGGAACCAGCCTACCGTGCTATTTCTATGTCCAGACCTAAACACGCAATGGGAAACTTAATTATTGTTTTTAAAAGATCTATCGAATAAAGCTTTTTCATTTATTGTAAATAACTCACTTATTTCTTACTTTATTTGATGCAAATGAAAAAATAAAATTTGTTTTCTGTTTATATCGAAAATATACGTCTTTTTATAACATTTCATAGTGTGCTATTTCTCTGTCCATGACTGTATGTCGTGAAGAGGTGTTGGGCCTATAACAAAAATTGATAATCATAGAACAGCACCAGTATATTTATATACTAAAAAATATAGTATTTCCATATTTCGACGACAATATGTCTGTTAGTTGGCTGTTTCAATTAGAGGATGGTTGGAGAAAAAATGAGTTCTTCACTAGACTTGCCTTCAAGCAGTCCAATGGGATTCACATTTAGAATTTCTGGGATCTTGAAAACGAAGGTTCGATTGCACAAAGTCGGTGATTGCAGGGAACTATTCGAAAAGGTTAAGTTGTAATGGTAAGCAATTTCTAAAAACATATGTACATATGTATGTAAGAAGTTAGCTGAATCAATGCATCGCAGATGTGAAGCAGTTGTGCTAAATAATGACTTTTCCACAAAATATTAGCTTTTCAAAAAAAAAAAAACAACGAAAAAACGTAGAGCAGATTAAAATGAAGCTACATATATGTATATTGTAGCAACATTTGTGCTTAGGAATCGCAACATGATTCAAATAGCGGCGTTGCTAATTAGGTGACCGTAACTCTATATGATTGGGTCCTAATAGAAATTGATGCATTCTTGACGACGACTGTGGCACTTGTGCTTCGATTATTTATAATTACTAGTACAGTAAATATATAGTATAGTAAGTTCCACATAATTATACAGAAATGCGTTTTCAGGTGCATGTATGCCTGTTCACACCTCGTAAGTTGGTTGGTTTAATACGCGGGCACCACAATTTTCCATGGCATATATGTACATGTGTATATATATACATTTATATGTTTATAACGATAATTTATTGCTTATGATTTATTTGTCTTAAGAGCATGTTTATTTTCCTATACCTATATATGTATAAAGCCAAACATACATACATATGTAAGAAAGGAGGAGTTTATCACACAGAGTGAGGCTTGAGGGTAAGTTTGGTACAGATGAAAGCATAAATAGGCGTAAAGGAATGATAGCTGTGGTTGGAAAGAAAAGTGGCTAAGAGCCAAGATGCAATCACGCTTTTTTCAATTTTTTTTTTGTTTTGTTTTACTAATGGTATAATTTTGCAATATTTCATATTGATGGAACAAATTCGTTTCATTTTGCGATAAGTACGATAAGTAAAGCAACAACTGATCCCACGACAAGCGATAAATATGCGTTACGAATGAGCTATTTTGTGGGACTTAAAATAAGTATTTGGAAAAAAATGATAACTGGAGTAACTTATGATCGAATCCACAAACCAAAGAGAGCTTTCAAATACAGACGCAAACATATACGGGAAAGCGAAGAATTAAAGAGCTAGTTCGAATTGCAATTACCTATCAGCACATACATACACACACGCGTATGTGTTTGGGAAAATCGACTATATTTCACTTTTATTTTCTTAATCTGCAGAAATGTATTTTTTTTGGGGTGAAAGTATTTATAAAATGCTAATTTTTCCGCATGCGGCTTATATGCACCATACTATGTATGTATGCAGGGTATATTGTATTGGATTTGTGTATCGTTCCAACAAAGAAGGTGTTTAATTCGCTTCATTAGAGCAGTCTTTGTTGGGCTGCTGATTGACCACGTGTCGCACCGGAAACACTGAAACGCACCAATACTCCCAATAACCGGCGCATCCACACATGTACCGAATTGCTCGCTTATTGGGGGATGCATGATTGGCAAGTACATACATGTGTGTGTGTGTATTTTGTGTACGTTCCTGCGGTGTTTGACTGGCTTAGCATGTTGATTTTAATCAGCTGGCTGCATATGGGCGGTTTTGCTTTTGGTAGCGCTGTAGCGCTTCGGACAGCCTCTTAATTTCGGCGTCATTTTGCTGAATTGCATACAAATAAAATAATTATAATAGGTCTGTTTGGCAGCAAGTCGCAAGAGAGGCAGACCTTTCGTATTTACCGCTTGGCTTTCAGTACTGAACTTTGCTGGTCACTAATCACAATTCTCTGGTGGGCTGTAAACCAATTTATTGCTACTGAATGTGTCATTAGTTTGTAATTCATTATTTCGCTGCTTCTCGTGTGGCTAATGAAGTTCTTAATCAGCGGTGTAGCTGGAGATGTTGGAGATGTTTAGGGAAATAAATAAAGTTTATAGAGCAACTTTATTTTATTATTATGTATGTATGTATGGATATATAAGTGCATGAATCTAGGTCTGTATATATAAGCTACCTTTATTACAAATCCCTTCGAAGAATGTATGGGTGTAAGCACATTTTTAATTTGAATTTGACATTCATTTTCTGAAACAAATAGTTAGCACGCATGTACCTACTTATGTATGTCTGTATGTATATCGCATATTACAAGCTCATATTAGTCGCCGTCTGCAACTGGGAAAGGCTTAGGGGCTTAAAATTATGCAGTTGTCTTCAATAAGAGACACATTTCGGTGGCCTCATCATTATTTATGCTAATACAGTGTCAACATATTTGACGTGTTCAGATTTTTAAGATAAAATAAATTTTCGCAATTCAAATACAAATAAAATTCAATAAATTTCCAATGGCATATTTGCATTTGGGTTCTTTAAGCGAATTACAATAAAACTACGATTGGGACGTTCACAACTACAAGTATGTACATATGTATGTTCGAAGTAAGTTGGAATGCTAAGAGCTGGAAAATGAGTGAACCCGAAAATCCGACATGCGTATGTGTGTTTATACTGATTGGAGAATTGCGAAAATTACTGGCTGGAGAGGGACGAAATGTTTTGGTATGGAAAGCAAAAATCAATTCAAATCCCAAATGTCAATAAACATTTGCACATACTTCTTTATTTGCGGCACGTCAACGTATGCGGAAAGCGGATAACGTACAAGTATAACGGAGAGTCGACTACACTTCGCTCACAGATTAGAATTTCAGCGAAGCAACTTTTTGAATTAGCTATGAGTACATTAACATAGCCCCGCTTAAATATATTCATGAAGAAAGTGAAGAGAAAATTGAACCTCTGGGATAATGATTAAACCATGAACAAATGAAGGAGACATAATCAACGTTCTGCTCAAATAACAATTAGGGAAGATCTATATTCCGGTTTATTATGTACTTTCGTTAATTGCAGCGATCAAAGAAATACTTTCAGGTGTTGGCAAAACTTTAGATTACAAAAAAAAAATGTGGTAAAGGATTCTTCATTAATTGTTCGACGAAGTCGTAAAAGGATTGCAATCAAGCGGTCAAAAAAATACCAAACTACCTGCTGAGCATCATCCAGAGCTATTTGTCCGAAAGGCTGCTGCTCTATGACACGCATTAAGGACCAAAAGAGTATACTATAACTGGTGGTGTGCCACAAGGTTCCATATTAGGTTCACTTTTATGGAAGGTCCAATCAATTTTATTGTATGCCGTTTCTGGGTTGGGACCAGCATTAATGCAAAAACGTATGCAATAATGGCAAAATCAATGCAATCAGAACTATTAACTATTCCCCACGTTGTCCCATGAAACCGCTAGTATTATATCTGTGATAATGCCGCCAGATATAATGGCTCGAGAACTGGAGCGGATCTATGGCAAAAGCAAAATTATAGGCAGGAAGCTGACATTGACAGAGCGTAAAGAGAAAGGACAAGTCAGAAAAACCATTGGATCGGAGCAGTAAAGGGAAGATGGACGCACCGATTAATCGGAAATCTACAAGCATGGGTGGAACGAAAGCACAAATGTTTTAGAAAGTAACTGAATAGGTACGGTCATGCAAATAGAGATATTTGCTCCTTCTGTGGTAGCAGTAGCGAAAGTGTGGAGCATATATTCTGTCCGAGATTTACAACGAAGTAGCAGGATCTGGAGATGGAAGTGGAAGCCGAATAATACCTGATAATATGTATAGTGCCTTATATACTGCAAACCAGACAAGTATGGTATACCATGGAAAGGACGGCAGCTCTGATACTGCAAGAGCTGAGAAGAGCCGAACAACAAAGAAGCAGTGAAGCTACATAGAGCCGCGAATAGCAAGCTAATGAAGTGAGCCAATAAGCAAAGTTGGCCCCGCGATGTCATGTTTAGCGACGGTCACGCAGGGCCTTTCCACAAAGCTCCAGATGACGGAGAAAGAAAACAAAGGTCCACCATAATAATGGAAATCATTATAAGTAGTATTACTTGTTGGGGTAATTTGTGCTTGGTTTATAAATATGGTATACTGTATAGTGAAATAATCATTTGGAATTTCAAATTAGCTCTCATCCCTGCGCACAACCCTAAGGAGGGATGATTCGCCTTCTCACTTTAGCCCGCCGTCAAACGGATGTTTTTCGGCTACCCAGAGGATACTTGGTCTAAGACCGGATTTCGAGAGCTGCTTGAGCTATATGAAAAATAATCGTTTCTGGCCACTCTCCAGTGAACGTTGCTCAAAGAACTTTCGTGAACATCTAGACATGGCTTCTTAACGCCAACAACAACGTCAACCTCAAAATCCAATAAAAATAACTCTTGCCAGTTAGTGCTACTTCGGACTGAGTAGGCAATTAAAAAGGCAACGGCGAATACCGCAGTCGTTGGAACGATGAGATGCACGAGATATACGACGACAATGACATAGTTCAGCGAATTAAGAGACTGCGGCTACGCTGGCTGGGTCATGTCATCCGAATGAATGAAAACACTCCAGCTCTGAGAGTGTTCGTCGCAATATCCTCCAGAGGAAACAAAAGGAGAAGAAGACCTCGTCTCCGTTGGAAAGACCAAGTATAAAGAGACCTTTTCCAAGTGAAGAAGAAGAACAAATGGCGCGATGTTGTAAACTCGGCTATAACCGCGTAATCAGTCTACGCCAATAAAGAAGATTTCGGAGCTCGTTAAACAAATTCGAAAAACGATTAACTGAATATATGTCCCGCGCTGTCTCTAATGTATGTGGGTATGTATGTATATTAAGGTGCTTAAAAAAAATTTTGAACTTGCATACGTATGTGTGCGCCTTTGTAGTACATTTTCGTGAGTTTGTATATTCACTAATATATTTCATGAATGAAGACTGTATTTGCTACGTTCATTAACATTCATACAAATGTATGTATGTATGTATGTATGTAGTTTACATATGTATCTTTCATACCTAAGCATTTCCACTTATTAAGGCGTCGAGTGCGGGGGAGACACACATTCTAACATAAGTACATACATATATTCAAAGCGAACAGAACATACATACATATGTATAATACATTGTAGTTGGAATACAAGTGGTGACATCGAGATGTTATCTCATAAAACGAACTGAATGATTATTTTAAGCACGCACCACATTTCCGCCTTTTTGATGACTTTCCAGATATTTTATTAAAATTTCATTTGTCTCTATGGTGCGATCGAGTCAACTACTGGCAAGACATACATACATATATATGTGTGTAAGTAACAGGCGTCTTCTGCGTTTTGCCTAATCTTTGAATGAGCTCATAGGTGTTTTTATTTAATTTGTTTGTTTGCATTTTACGATGTTATCGATTCTGAGCTCCCTTAGTGGCAGCGCAGTAGCAGCTTCGGTGCATTAGCTTAAGCGGAGTAGGTTTCTATGAAATTAAATAATGTTTCGGAGACGGTGACGTGCTCAACATTGGGGACATTTGTTGTTGTAGCATTAAAAGATTTTCAGATGTTGAATGAAAAGTGTGAAACTGTGGTTGTTGCAGGAGGTGCAGGAGGCCTATGCGTCTACACATTACTTTTATATGTGCATATGTATTTATACATACACATATGTATATACACTAGGTTGCGTCTGCACATACATACATGATCTGCAATGTATGTGACCAAGTCAAAAGCGTAAAAGAAAAAAAATAACTCAATTTTCGTCATTGGCACTCACAGCTTGGAGTAAAAAGCCGTTGTGTGCCTCTTCAGAAACGAAGAAATTCGCTCATTCAATTACATTTGTGTCCACTCAGCACTAAAGGGATATCATAAAGCGTCAAATTTTGTGCAAATAAATACATACTTAATGCGGCAAAGGAAAAAGGCGAGAAAAAAATGGACAGCGCACCAAAGTGCCAATGAAAGACGTCCAGCCGTCAAATAAAATCCAACTCTTGTCCGGTATTCCTCAATAAAAATGCTCCCGCGGGACACTGAAAAGGCGAGATGACGAAACGCAACTGGCAGACACGCTTGATGAGAGCCATCAAACTGTCCCTGCCTATTAGGCATTGAACTTCGTTTCCCAGTTCTCGCACCCACACACATATCACGCATATGTAGAAGACTTGAAAAACGGTTTGGGGGTGAGCATAACCTGCCCATGTCCTGCTGATTTGCGCTCTAATCCCAATGTAGTGTTAGCAAGAGAATATTTTTACGCAACGTCCGCAAAATGCTGCTATAAAAGCCACTTTCCGCTCCAGTTTGATATGGTGGTTTGGAACAAATATAAACATACATATATGTATGTACAAATCTCTTACATACTCACATGTGTATGCCAGTAAGTGTGTGGAGCAAAGGTAGTGCTGCGTCCAAGGGAGTAATGCACTTGCCCTCATTTGACCAATGCATGTGGATGTTTTTTATTATTTTTATGGTTATGATCCAATAAATTTTCGTGGATACTCGCTTTTCCTTTCTATGAATTCGTTCAGCACTGCGTAATCATTTTCAACGGCACTTCTGGTTTACTTTACTTCTAATCTTCTAGCAACTGGTGCATCCTATTGCCTTTCTTCAACTCTGTGTGGTTAAAACGATAATGATGCATCATCGTTGGAAAGTGGTGTTTGTGTGCTTGTACGAGCAATCGCAATAGAACCCCTGCTGCTAGATATCTGACCATTTTTGTTTGCATGTATTGTAGTAGCCTTGTGTATTTTCAATGCTTTCTTTGTTGCTTTCTTTTGTCTATAAGTAATGCCTCCGCCGTTATGTATTGTCCTTGCCCTTGTTTGTTAGTGTTGTTGGTTTTGTGGTCATCTTGTTGATTTTGGGTGAACTTCTTTTAGGTCGAGTGCCGTCCTCTTGAATTTTTCAAATACAATTACCGTTAACCTTTGCACACCTTCCAACCATTCGCCATATATCTTGAGGGCCTTGTTTATTTGTTATTTTTATGGCATATTTATTTATTTATCGTAAGTATTATTGCATTATTGACCAAGCCAGATCGACGTTCGGGTTATGACCATCTGTTGGCTGGCATAACAACATGCATATACATGTGTATGTATGCTCGTACTTATTTGAATTGTCCACCTCCACCAAAAGGTGATGCTGTCCTGCTGAAGAATGTGCTCCTGGGTAGCTTTTATGATTGCATGAGGTCACTACACTACAAAGCACACACCTCACATATAAGTAGGATAATGCACATACACAGGCATTTATTTATAGATATGTATATATATTAAATAGTAAGCTTCCAAAGATTGCTTTCTAATAAATTTGAGTGGATTATGGAGATATGAATTTCCATATCGAATGTTAGTATTATGCATATATTCTTATTGCCATAAGGTCACAATCACAATTAGCCCAACCCTTCATATACATACGTATGTGTGTTAAGGTAATATATTTAGAAATATAGAAACTTTTTTATAAGCAATATACGATATACACTTTCTTCTTCTTCTTTACCGCTTACGCGGTTATAGCAGAGTTTACAACAGCGCTAGTCGACCTTCCTTTTCGTTCTTCGAGGCCAATTGGAGATTCCAAGTATACCCAGGTCCTTCTCTACCTGGTCTTTCCAAAGGAGTGGAGATCTTCTACTCCTCTGCTTCCCCCGGCGGGTACTGCATCGAATACCTTCTGAGCTGGAGTGTTCTCATCCATTCGTGTGACATGACCTAGCCACCGTCTCTTAATTCGCGGAATCAATGTCGACGTATAACTCGTACAGCTCATCGTTCCGTGGAATGCGGTGCCCGCCGTGGCCAATGCACAAAGAACCATAAATCTTCCGCAGAACCTTTTTCTCGAAAACTCGTAACATAGACTCGTCACATGTTGTCATCGTCCAAGTCCCTGCACCATATATCAGGACGGGATTAATGAAGGACTGATTCTGCGTTGGATTTCGAGGTTGTTATTAATATCTGGTTCCAAGACAGACGAAATTATCTACTTCGACTTCGAAGTCAGCATTGACGTGGGAGCCAAGTCGCGAGTGTGACGACGATTAAGCTCTGCAGCTCGAATTATTTTCTCCAACAGCAGATTGAAAAGTCGCACGATAGGGAGTCGCCTTGTCTGAAACCTCGTTTGATATCGAACGGCTCGAAGAGGTCATTCCCGATCCTGATGGAGCTTTTGATATTACCCAACGTCAGTTTATACAGCCGTATTAGTTTCGCTGGGATACCCAATTCAGACATAGCGTAATAAAGCCAGCTCCTTTTAGTGCTGTCAAAAGCAGCTTTGAAATCGACGAAGAGGTGGTGTGTGTCGATTCTCTAAAGTCCAATACGCTCAATAGAACCGTATATGCGATGTTGAGGCGACTTATCCTACGGTAGTTGGGGTAGATTAAGGGGTCTTCATTTTCTAGATTGGAGAGAGCACACTTAAATTTCAATGAGCATGCTTTCGTCCGAACATGTTTTATAAAGAAGCTCATGTATACTACTTATCAGTTCTTCGCTGCCGTATTTTATTAGCTCGGCCTGCAATCCATCGGTCCGCGACGACTTGTTGTTCTTCAGACGGGTAATTGCTATTCGAACTTCTTCCTGGTCGGGCAATGGAACGTCTACTAGATCGGAATCGATTGGAAATTCAAAATTTGGTTCTTAATTTTAACTCTACTAATCAATAAGAAAATTAGGGACATGTATTTTCCCTCATGTAATTTATAGAGTAATTTAATCGATTGAATCAAATGCCAACTATACATACATTCTCTGAAATAAAGTGAGTCACACTAGAAATCAATGATTGAAGCTCATTTTCCAACCGATTTGAGTTCTATGCATAACTAATGAGGGTCATTGCATACCGATCCATTTGAAAGTCTAGTAGGCGGAAATAAGTAAGGCTCACATCTTTCGTACACACTCGTATACATATGTGTATGTACATATGCAGCACTATTACATTTTATATTTGTGCACTTCAATGTTTTTTTTTACTCATGGATGATTTAGATTATTGGCATTTATTGGTGAGTTAGCTGAATTTTTCAATCAATTGTAGCGAATTTTACAACAGAAGCGCACGAAGGAAAGGTGGTGAACTTGTGAGCTTTGGGGCGATATGCATCTTGAAAATGTGAAGAAGAAAAATGCTTCTCATTGTTGACTGTAGTGAAAGGATTTTAAGAGTTTAAAGTCAGAGAGCACACCGCTGACGAAGTGGGCTAGTTGGCCCACACCTTTTTTACCTTTTTTAGCATACAGTCAGCTCCAGCTCCTGCTCCAGCTCCTCTAAAAGCTTACAAGAATTATCTGCACCTTGGGGCCAATAATAAAAGCAACCTGTCCTTTGCAATTCCTCAGTTGGTTTATCAAAAAGGCACAACATTTGCAAAGATTGTAAATTGCGCCACACCAAGCCCAAAATTCAAATGTCAACCGTCTACGGCCGACAGCGTTGCCTGCCAGAAACTTAATTAATCATCCAAGCAGCAGAGATAAACGTCTCGTGAGATAGTGTCAACATAAATGGGCTAAGCAATTTAGTACAATTTTCTTGAATTATTTACATCTGCTTGAAATATCATAATAAATGTGTTGCATGAAATCTAATACGGCCCATTCAAAGCGGAAGCCCCAATCAAAGAGCCGGCCGAAGTGAGCGCAGTGCCCTAAAGCAGCGTGTATCGCTTGCCGCTAGCCCAAGGAGATTGTTCTGAAATACCGCCGGCACCTGCTTATTTATAATAGCAAAAATGTAAAGACACTTGCATTACATTCATAAATACGCACAGCGAAAAGGCACTGAATAAAACACGAGTTTACGCACACCGGGTCACAAACAGCCCTCGCATTTTAACGCATATTTCCCTTATTTTCATTATTTTCGCCATGGCAATAAATTTATGGAAAAGTGGCGAATATGGTAAGCATGAATTATGAAAATATGTTTATTTGTGTTAGGCGTGGTTGTATATCACTTCAATTTGCCATGGGATTCGTTTGAGTTCGGTAAGAGTTTCCACGGCAAAGGCACTGCGAAAGCTAGAACATTTAAATGAAATGAAAGAATTGCTCCCATTTGTATTTACATATATACATGCATTAGATCTGCTGCATATTATTATATTTGATCACTTTTTTCTTGTTTTTTCCAAAGTAATGTTTGAGATTTATTGACAAAATGTTAATCTACTCGCTGAATTTATGAATTCGTTGCTACTTGTCTTGAGAAATCTTGAAAATTGTTCCGTTGAATTCATTAAAACACTACTCCAATATGTATTTATGTATTTTTAGCTGTTTTTTTATTGATACATTTTCCTTTGAGCACTTGAAAGATAAGCATCTGAAGTGCTAAACCCGCCAAACCATAACCGGAGCAAGGGAAACTGTTGCAATAAATAAAAATAAAAATAAATAATAAATAAAGCAAGGGAAGTATGTGCGGTTTTTTGCATTTCGGCCTTTTTCTAGCCCAAAAAAACGTCATCATCAAATATTTAAACCTCAATAAGCTTAAAAAACCACAAACAGCGGCTACAGCAGCCACCTAAACTAATCCAAATCAAATGCATTATGCGCCTTATCCACATCCGCACAAACTGATGGAAAATATACACCCACATGCATACTCACGCCGGTACACATTGTATTGAAAAAGCATAACCACATTGCTTATCCCGCAGGGTGCGCGTCAGAGCCAATAAATAAAATCGCAACACTCCAGAGAGCAACAAAGGGAATTCAATGCGAAAAGCTAGAGTTGAGGGTGACGGCCAAATACGCAAAATCTGTGAAGCACCAGCCGTATGGTGGGTGGGGAGGCATGAACTATGAATTACATATGTATGTACATACATATTTCCACTTTATTTTTCATTTCATTTCACTTTAAAAGGGTAATTTTTAAAATATGTGCAATTTTGTAGAAATTTGGCATATTGATGCTCCAAGCATAAATCTCTGCCAACTCATACAAACCTGTTACAGGGCAGACAGTGGGGGGTCGGTGGGGAAAATTAATTTTACAAGAGTGTGTTTAACATGGAAAACTGACACATAAGATGCTATTTGGAGCAGGTGGACCTACCGCTTGTCACTAAAATAAGAAGAGCAGCGCCACCAAATATAATAATTTATGAGGGTACAAAAGACAATCGAATATTATCGGCTCAGCTTATATTACAAAAGAAATTCTAGTACTTTTGCAATGCCAGTAATCAATGTAAGTGTAAGAAAAATTACAAATACAAAAACTGCTTTATTAATATGTAATAATAAAAACCTTAGCAATGTCAAGTTTATTTTTAGCTTCAAGCAATGCAATCAATTGAATTATTGTTTGTGGCTTAGGTAATTGTGTGCAGGCGTAAATAAGCAAGCAAGTGTCATTCACTGTCAGATTTGCGTCAATTTGCACCGCGACACGTGTCATTGCGTTTGAATCATTTATTGGACATTTGACCTTTTCTCCATATGAAATCAAATTATTCAAACGCCATGAGCAACTTACATACATACATACACACACTAGAATAAATTATTCGATGTGCTCGGCCATTTAATAAAGCCAAATGCCAAATATTGTTTGTATGTATGTATATAATGACGTCACATAGTCAGTTGGTGTGCTCTGCTTTCAGCTTTCAGCTTTAACATTTATCGCATTAATGGCCTCTGCAACATTTCAAAGTGATAATGTCAGCGTAAATGTATTTTTAAATTTCCGTTGGGCAATGCCAAGCGATTTGCATGCTGTCGAGCTTTTAATAAACTTTAACAGCTCCTTTGGGTTAACGGTAGACAAGAGGACAAAGTTAGTTACATTTATAGCGCAACGTAAATCATTTCTTATTTGCGGAAGCGGCGGCACGCAGAAGACTTGCCCTTACCGTTCGCACGTCGTCGCTGTGCAAGCCGAAGGCCGAAAAAACATTAGCGCTTTGGAAAGCGGATGTATTATTTACCGCTCTACAATGGCGAGCCCGGTGGAGCTAAAGATAACAAGTGGAAAAGCGAAGTAATATTTATTTATGCTCTAGCTGCCTTTAAAGGATTGGAGAGCGGCCAAACTCATACTGATTTTTCTTGAATATCTTAAGTTTTCAAGGTTTTTCTGCAATTACACAGAAAGTTTGTCTAAGCTAACTAAGGTTATTCTACAAAATGTTTGCACGTTGCAGGTAAACTTATATTAGGGTGGACTGTATTCTGAAAACCGCGTTCACGTTCGAGATGACGCAATTCCACTACCCAACGGAGAGGAATGTTTTCATCCATTCGGACGATATGACTTAGCCAGCGAAGCTGTTGTCTCCTAATTCGCTGAACTATGTCAATGTTACCGTATATCTCGTACAACTCATCGTTCCATCGACTGCGGTATTCATCGGTGCTAAAGCGCAAAAGTCCATAAACCTTTCACAGAACCTTTCTCTCGAAAAGTCTTGAAACCTTCTGTTAGTCCCGCATCTCTTCGTTGAATTTTCGAGCATTAACCCTCTTGGCCAACTCTTTCTACTCATGCATTTCGGCCTCTCTGTTTTCCCTCTTTAACTCTCGGTATCCTCCCATCCCTCACGTATTGTCTTCAATTGTAACATTGCGATGTAGGCAATCTCCATTGCCGTTCTTTTGCCGTTTCCGAAAACCATTATTTTCGTTTGCAGCTATACATAAGGAGCTTGAAATGCCGTCCCACAGTTCCCTTATTCGAGTTGCTGAAAAGTGCTCTCAGAGTGCAGGAGGGCAAGACGAGTAGAAAATCGTTCGGCTATCTGTGGTGATTGCAGATTCTTGACGTCGAATCTTCCTTGTGTTTTTTGACGTGCATTTTTTGCTCCACAGAGGCGGGTGCGTATCTTGGCTGCAACAAGTTAGTGGTTCGAGTCAAAGTTAGAATCTCGGAGTGTACGCACATCTAAAAAACTGGAGACGTGTCCTTCGTTTATCACATCGTGATTGATTTCTTGGTGGTTTTTCGATCCGGAGACAGCCAGGTAGCTTGGTGAATTTTTCTGTGCTGGAATCTAGATAACCATATTTCGGGCTATTCGTGCATTCAATCAATCCTTTTAAAATATTTAGCAAGTTATATATACATAAGTTAAAAACTTAAAATTTCCGTTTTCGTACTGATTTCATTTTCCTAATGGCCTCTTCACTTACTTCGTCAACTGTTTTTTGAGGCCAACTATGTTTGGCAACAAGCGTTTCGGTCATTTAAGGTATGCCTTAATGTCGACAACTACTCCTTTACTCTTTATTTACCGACACGTAAATCAACCAATAATATTTCAAACACCAAACCAATGGAGACGGTTAAATAGATATGGCCTAGAAGAGGCTAGTTCCTTCGAGTAAATCGTTTTATTATGCCACATAATTGCTCTTGCAGGACAATCGGATATAAATAATTAATTTAAATGGCCACTTTATCTGCACTGGTTCGGGGTTGGCTACATCGGTTTAAAATTGCTACGCCCACAACTCAAATGTCATGTGGATATTTATTGCGGTTAAATTCACTGCGTAAGTGTGGGTGTACGCTTGCGAATAGCCTGTGGTGTTAGTGATTTGTGGTTTTTGTGATTCTGCAACTCGATTTAAAGGAATAATTTCAGTGGTTTGTAGCATAATGTAATGTAAAGCACAAAGCAATAAAAACAATTTAGATGTGAGATAAATTTGCAAGACCAACTTCTTCTGAATTCAAGTGAATTTATGACAATACAGCAACAATAAGAATGCATAATACAATCGTAAAGGCCAAAAGGGATAAAGCTTAAGCATTCCATGCAATGTTTCTTTAATAGAGACGTTGGTAAATAACATATGGTTGCACAGCACATCGTAAAACAAGTTGGACAACTTTAAACCATACGCAAATTTATACATATTCACTCATTAATTTCGTAATCCCTATTATCCTGTGATGATTCCAAGCTCTAAAAGGCTCAAAACTTTCTGACTTTACGCACGCACATATGTATGTACATGTGTATACATACATATGTTGTATACTTATGTAATGCCTGCGTGATTTTGGAACAATTTGAATTCTAATCGAATTTGAAGCGACGGACAGCGAGCGGACAATTTAGGCACATACAGGGGGCATAGTTACTTTCATACATACATACATATGTACATACATAGCATACGCAAAGTGAGGGCTGAACCGTGTAATGCGATTAAGAACGTGGCAACCTGCTGTTGTGTTTGCCGAAATCGCCCAGTGTAAACCTCAACAGCTCGCCTCTAATTGCACTGGTTGCTTTTTTGCTTTTCTCAATTGGATCGGATCAAGCCTCAAAAGGATGTGCGTGTGCGCTTCTGATTATGTTAAAAATTTGTCAATGAAAGTGTGAGTGGGTATGTGTGCACGTATTCCGGTAACACCGAGTGTAAACATTAATTTAATTTTTGTAATGTTGAAAATTAGTGGTTTCATTGTATATATTTGGGTAAGGGAGTGAAGATTCTTGCATGAGAAGGGTGAAATATGCTGATAGCAACAACCATACTAACTCGGAGTAAGTGTGTTTACATTGAATGAATATAAATATATGTATATATATGTACATTAAGAATGGAAGTGGAAGAGAAAGTCGATTGATTGCGAAGTGCATTGCAACGCCGTGATGTTTTAAGAAAATCTTTGTGACTTACACTTTTGACACTTTGCTTTCGGTGATCGTCTATGCAAAGGTATACCTGCATACATTCAGATATCTGATCCATATACATATCAGAAAAATTTTGGGTATCTCTGTCGATTGACGATCGCTTTAACTCATAGATAAATTAAAATGCCTTGGGGTTATTGTGGAAAAGTATGGATGCAGATAAGCCATTATAAAACCATTTTTGGGTGGAGTTTTCTGAGCGAATCACTTTAATTGGAATTATATAATCCTTTGGAACGGAATAATCTCAAATCAATTTACTGCTAGCAATACTAACAGGAAGGCTAATGATCTTTACAGACGAAAACATTTAAAATTTTCCAACAGCCTGTGGCCACTTGCTGTCCTCTCCTGAACTCGTGGGACTTACACAAATACTCTATTTAAATTTGGAACATTAGTTTCATTGATGAACTTTTTTATTTGTGTACTTTGAAATCTTATAACATCTGCCACATTTAATAACCGAAATATGTTATACAACATGACAATAAGAAGAAAACGAGGATGGTGGCCATACTTTTATTTTTTTAGTAACTTACTTACAATAATTATGAGTGATAAAACTTGGAAAACTTGAAAAATTTGTCTTTTTTATTACTCAACGAATCGATAAAAGTTTGATTGGACCAATACCCAGCCAAGTGTTAACAATGTTATGCGACAAAGCTCAGAGTTTTGAAAACAGATCATAGGGTAATAGGTTTCAATTATAGGTGAAACTTCATATCTTACAAATTATATAGCAGGTTTGAGCTGTAATATTCTTTATTTTATTTATTTATTTATTAAAAGAAAAATAATAATACAATTATTATCTTACAGAGTAAGAAGCACTAGTTGCCAGGGCTTACGGTTTTGTAATATTCTTATTATGTCCTCTTAACACTTAACCAGAATACTCTTAGCACCTTACCACATTAATGCCTTTAAAAAAGTAGGTCAATTATAATAACGAAAAGAAAAGTGAACATCGACTACACCAAAGCTACCCTTCACATTTACTTAAGGGGTTACATGGGTTAACCTTGAGAACTTGTGCGCTAGCTAAGCTAAGTACGCCGTCTATAAACGTTTTTTCTCTAAACTTTTTTTTTGAAGTCGGTTGGCAAGATTTCTCGACTACTCAACCGGTCTTCATGAAATTTTACACAGCTCTTTGAGATACAATTTTAAAGACATACAGGAATGATTTTTTTCGATTACAACTATTTAAAAAAATGTCTGAAAAAATCCAATTTTCAGTTTTTTTTCTTCGTCCAAGTTCTAAGTTAAGGTTTTAACTAAGACACGAATTTTTGCACTTTAGATTATCCTGTAAGGAGTTACCGTGCCAACGCGATCGCATCTTTTTTCCGAGGGGTCTCCGGTAATGGCGTCGCAATGGTCAATTTTAAAATATTTTTTTTTCTAAAAATTCCAAAATTTCTTAATTAATAGTGTATGTTTGTAACAATAAAAAATTCTAACAAAATATTTCATTTTTAACTTATTTAAGAAAAAAGGCTGTTTTTTCCCGAAAAACCCGTGTAACCCCTAAATTACCGTAATTTTCTCCATAACGTACATTTATTAGTACAATAGAATTATACTTTTGAGTCGCAGTTCTGACTCTAAGAATACCTTTCAAACACACACTTTACAACGCGCTCATATATGGGCAGCTCTCTTAACCGGACAAAAACACTGCGACTGTGGGTGTCCGGTTATGACGATTTTGACTATATAAATATAATAGAGGGTCTCGCGTTTGATCACGTTTGCTACTTGGTATGTATTACAGTCTCCTACCCTGTTCAAGGTCTAAATATTGATTTTTTTTTATTGGTAAAATTAAAGAAGAATTTTTCCTAGACGCGGCAGCCTGAACATTATGTGGACATCAAAATCCAGGTAATTTTTAACTAGATGTTTCTGTTGGTATCAGTAAATTGCCGAAATTTCCAGTTAGTTGGAAGCTTATTGTCATACTATGCAACAAGCTTATGATTGTTTTGATACCTTCTTTAACAATAGGATTTCTACCATACGAAGTATTAGAAAAGAAAATATCGGTTTTAGACTATCTGCTATCAGTGGCTAAAATGTCAAAATCAACTTTGTATTTGAAAAGAATTGAAGTATCGAAACTAAATTTTTTTATCCCTAGAGTTTATATACATATGTACATATGTATGTTTATTACTTAAGTAAAGTGAAAATAAATAATATATGAAATATATGTAAATGAAGAAAGACTTTTAACAATGCACGTTACATCTTTAAACTAAATGGGAGCGCATTCAGACCTCACTGACATTTAATAAAAATCAACCACTATTAATTTTGAGAGGCACTAGCATAGGCTCCAACCGGAATCGAGCGGGGTATTCAGCCGCCTAATGGCGGTACTTTTGTTGGAATGTAAGTGAACGGGATCGAATGGGCGGGACGTGACTGAATGTCAACTCAGTTGCTGTCGAATAGGAATTAGCATATGAATGTAACTGCAAAGAGTACTTCTTCCCTATCGCTATGTTACTCCTAATGGCCGTGGACAGAAAGCAAAGCAACAACAAACGAATATGGAATTAACACAACATAAAAAATCGGGATAAGCAAATTTGATTGCATGTGCTATGTCAACACGCTTGTAAATACACTTTCTGCCTCTTAACGACACATATTTTATTACGCGCTCTCTACTGATTTACTATGCTATACATTGTTCTCTCGCTCGCACTGACGGTTTTGCGACCACGCCTCGCCGCTAGCGTACGATCTGTAGTAACTGGAAGCAAGACTACCAACCAATTCGCTTCACTTGTTATGGTATGTATATAATAGCGAAGGGAGGATGCCGTATACTACATATTCGTTTCTCCGACTGGTTGTTGCTGGTTGTTGCTGCCAGTGTTATTTACTCCACTCGTGCGCTACTACAAAACTACATTTCAGTGAAGCATCTCAGTTGTTATCTCTTTTACTCGCTCACGTTGAGCGTTTCGATTGCAAAACCTTTTTAGCCTACTCTTTCGCCTTAGTATGTGCGACCGTGTGCTTGCTTATATACAAAGTGCGGTTATGGTATCCTTCGGTTATTTGTACACTGGCTCATATGGTTTATATGTTTGCAGTACGGTTCCTCTTAGCCATCCATTGCTTTGTGGTGTATGTTTTATGGACTTAAATTGTTTATTTATGGATTTAGATGCTTCAAACCGCTTACGTAAGTACTTTGGCCAAATATGCGTCTTTTGGAAAAGTGGAATTAACAAGAGCACCACAAATATGTGGCATGTTTACACCTTTGCAAGCGCAACTTTTCGAAGTTTTTTAATGCATATTTTAAGACTCCTCTGCTATGTTCGATGTTCCCTTAGTCGAATATTAAATGAGGAATTTGTCGTTCGCATATACATTTCATATGTATAACATCGTGGATACACATCCTTGATCTGAATCTTCGATTTAAATATTTGTTTACAGCAAGAATATCTCAGATAATAAAACGATCTTTAAATGTACATATTACACAATAAATTTGTGGTTTATTTGGTTTAATATTAATATTTATAACATACCAGAATAATACCCACTTGGCATGAAATTTCAAAATAATGAGTATAAGGTTTTGCCTAAGAAACTTGGACAATATCATATTTATCATAATATCTTTGCTGTCATGTATCTTCTGATCAAAACAAGAGGTATTTCTCTCTGAGATCTATAAGAATAACCTTTATTATTAGGAATATATGTATTTGAAAGGAAGAGGCTATTTTCTTTTTTATTTTTCGCTCCTTGAATAATCATTGAATTTTTAGACAAATTTTATTTTTTATTATTATTTGTTTTATTTCTAGGCCAAAGACTAGTGTACAAATAAATTAATTTAACGTTAAATTTTCCCAAATTTAGCTTATATTTAAGGTTTTACAGTACTCACAAAATCGTTGAAAACACCACCCTCCATATTTTTTTAAATTTATTCTACCACATTTTTTAATAAATATCAGTTTCATAAAATGATAACGGCTCTCAAGGTTATTCCGGAGAATGCCTTCCGTGACGCCTTCAATGCTTGGAAATCGCGCTGGCACCGCTGCATCGACGCAGAAGGAGCCAATGTTGGTTGAAAGTTTTTAAAGAATTGTAACGATTGGTTCAATAATTTTTTTTTATATCGAATCAGTCCTATCATACTATAAACTTTCAGAAAAGGATTTTCCCTGAATTTCCGTTACATATCTCATACATTGACCGATATTTTCGATCAAAAGTCAACTTTAGAGACTGTGCTCCAAATATTCGGTAGCTAAGGTCTTGAAAAGTTTTAGTTGGTTTTGGATAATTTTTGGTTATATCGTGGGTTATTTCAAAAGCATTATTCGTTCAAAATTTTAAATTAAAAATTGTGTTATATGGGAATGGGCGTGGTTGTAGTCCGTTTTCGGTCTATCGGGTCTCGAGATATGTGATTTCACCTAAAATTGGGTGGTACCGCGCCCATTGTCCAATTTTCTACCCCGGCTCTTGAAAGTTTTCTCATAACTCCTTTGGTATACAGTTTTTTGTCTTTATCGTATTAAGTTATTGATTTATCGCACTTTAAATAGTTTTTAACATTACCGTTATATGGAGAGTGGGCGGGTTATCATCCGATTTCATCCATTTTCGAACTGTCGGTAGTTGTTCTTATAGAAATTTGGATATAGCTTTAATGGACACCGCTTACGCGCTCTTAAAGATTGGAGTTTGGAGACATGTGTAGAAGTTCACGCAAGTGAGGAAAGTTCTTTGAGCGCCATTCACTTGGGAGTGGCCAGAAACGGTTCTTTACATATGGATCAAGCAGCTCACGACTTCCGGTCTGAGACCAAGTATCCTATGGGTAGCCAAAAAACATCAGTTTGAAGGCGAGTTAAAGTGGCCAGAAACAGTTCTTTACATATGGATTAAGCAGCTCGCGACTTCCGGTCTGAGACCAAGGATCTTATGGGTAGCTAATAAACATCAGTTTGAAGGCGAGTTAAAGTGGCCAGAAACGGTTTTTTACATATATTAAACAACTCACGACTTCCGGTCTGAGACCAAGGATCTTATGGGCAGCTAAAAAACATCAGTTTGAAGGCGAGTTAAAGTAAGAAGACGAATAATCCCTCTCCAGGGTTTTTTGCTGGGTTTGGGACCCGCCACGTAAAAAAATAAAAACAAGAGTCTTAGGAGATATGTATGTATGTACATTAAATTATAATTATTAGAGGACAGGGTCACGATCGTTTTTTTTTTCAAAAGTTTTCAAAGGATCTTTGCCAAATTACAGTTCTATATCTTAATCGTAGTTTAGTGCTTAGTTATGGCTCTTTTTTTGCCAATGAACAGGATATCTCATTTTTTACTCAAGTTACAGCATGCACGGACAGATGGATGGACATGGGAATATCAACTCATCTCGTCATCCTGATCATTTATACACTTGTGGATATATAATTAAGTAATTTCACAAACTTTTATCTTTGGGTGTAATAAAAACTAATATTTTTTCCCACTTTTTTAAATATATTGTATAGTATAAAATAGCTGTACAGAAAGAGACAGGTGTAAAAAATGGCGCATCGTGGTGTCATTAATCCTGAATCTCCTGGTAGTCGGAAAAAAAAATAAAAAGAAATTCTTAATCAGTAAGTTCCCTACCTCAGGGAACACGATTTTTTTTTGAAATGGCGACTGCCCGAAAATAAAATTTTTTTTTACCCTTTTTTTTTGAAATTCTTGAATTAAAATATTTTTTAAAATATTAAAAACAAAGGATTAAGGATTATATAAAAAAGGTTCACACAAAATTTCAAGTAAATCGGTTGTATAGGCCGGTACCGTGTGGAAAAAAGTAGTTTCGAGAAAAACGCGTTTAAAAAAGTGAGTCTACCTACCTACCGGGCTAGGTACGGCGTCACTAAAGTAACTGTAGCTCTTAAAATAATTTTAATATTTAAAAATCCTTTGAAGGATATGTTCTTAAGGGTCTAAACTTTAAATAAATGAAAAAAATCGAATTTTTCAAAATTCTAGAGTAGAATACCCCATTAATAACCTACCTCGAAAAAAACCGCGTAAGCCTACAGCTAAAGACCTATTATTAGGATGAGTAAACCCGCTCCTTTTTGAATACAAATAATGTATAAAAACATTTTAGAGAAAAACTTGCTTGAAGAATAATCTCACAATTTGTCTTTGGTGGTTCAACACGACAACAACTCGAAACACACTTGTCGGGTCATTAAGGCATGGCTTAGAAAGAAAAATTTAGTTAAACGACTGACCTGAGCAAAGTTCTATTATTTGAACCACATAGAAATTATATGGGGTATTATAAAACGACCAGTTGCTGCATGGGAACCCTGAAATCAAAGCGGGTTGTGGAATATCATTAACCTAGAGTGGCACGGAATAACTCCCGACTTCTGCTATTTGGTCTTACAAAAATATGCAACAAAAGACAATGTAAAACAGATTCGCTGAAGTAATCCATTAGAAAGCTTATCCAACAAAATGCTAATGATTTCTCATGCAATAAAATATAAATTTCCTTAATAATACAAAATTATTTTGAAATTTGAATTGATTTAATTATATGACCACAAAAAACCAAGTTAATGAACCGACCGTTATTAGTACAAGATGCGTACAAATTTTATTGTCAAGTATTAGCGCTCACTACTGGCTACTGACGAGCGCTGCTTTCTTTAATAAACAATCAACTCTTATGCATAAAGATTACCATTCGAGTGCAACTTTTGGAATCCCTGGTTCCATAATATGCTCCAGTCATATTTTAGTTTTATTTTAAATAGATTCAATAGAAGGACTCAGCTGCTGAGGAGCAAACTCCTGATTTAACCGAAATCAATATTCGTCCCTCAACACAACCACCGTTAGTTGTGCTTTCTCCAGACTGGATAAGGAAGTGAAGCAAATGGGTCTGGTTGTGAACAAGAGCGAGAAGAAATATCTCCTGTCATTAAATAAACAGTCGTCGCCTTAGCGATTTGGCTCCCACGTCACTGTTGACAGTCATAACTTCTAAGTCGTAGATGATTTCGTTCATCTTGGAATCAGTATTAACACCAACAACAACAAAACCAAAGCAGAATAGCTGTTGTCAACAGATGCTATGTCCGACTGAGTAGGCAATTGAGAAGTAAAGATCTTCTCGACGAAAAAAGACCAAACTCTATAAGTCACACATTATTACCGTTCTGCTACATGCTGATCAAGTGTATTATAAATATAATATATTGTATATAAATATGGAGCAATATAACGTCGAAATATGTATGTATATTTAAACATCGCTTAAATCTAACGAAATTATGATTATATGCGAAATATTGATTTCAGCCCTACCCTCTCCTATATGCCCGCTATTTAGGTTTGTAACACACATTCATATGTATGTATGTAAATGAAAAAACATGTGTCCCTCAGCGAACGGAGAGTGAAGTTGTGCGTGAGATATGAATTCCAGCTCGTTCTCGTTTTTGACGTGTAACGCGGAAGAATCTACTACGAGTACTAGTCAGCCACATTTGTGCATGCATAACATTGACGATTCATTGAGCTTTCGTTTTATGAATGAAAACCGAAGGCGTGCTTTCAAAAATTTACGCAACGCAAAGTACGTGCACCTACTACGAGAAGACCTGACTCGGTCTCTCAGTCACATCCCACAACTGGAGATTATGGTCATCAATTTGAAAATATCACGTTCGCTTAAAGTGATATTTACGCACACGATACGGCTCGCTGCGATGGACCGCTATGCCAAGCCGTGCCGCGCCGCTCCGCCCGGTGGCACATGTGCACACGCATTTATAGTGTACGAGTACGTAGACGTTCATGGATGTATGTACATATGTACATACAGGTACATATGAATGTTGGGATGAGTGTACGAGTGTACATGCATACCTAAGTTCGTGCAGCGTGTGTCTGAGGGAGAGCAGCGGCGGGGCAGCAAGGTAAGCGGAAAAGGCCGTGACAGTGGCCGTGGAAGCAGCGGCGAGGCATGTATTACTTACAATCGATTTGCCAAACGCAAGCGCTAAAAAGTCTTAACTGGCTCAACAGGCGCTACTGAAGTAGCCGACAGCATCAATAAGCTTAGGCCTTAGTGCAAACGAAAACGTGAACATGAACGTGAACGTGTACGCGACTGCGACCGCGAACGCTTCCACAACTTCCGAAACGGGACATTGCAGAGCTGCGCCAACCGAACCGACGAGCGACGCTTCGTAGTTCTACATGTCCATCACGTCTCACTGACCGCACGAGGCATTCATGTTAACTAATATTTGGCGCTGTGGTGTCTCAAAGCTCACCGGCCGTTGAGTGAAAAACTTGTCGAATGAACGCGGCGCGATGCCGTGCGGTGCCAGAGGCCGGAGTGATGTAAATTTTGCAATTCATAAGTGTATGCCGAATGCGTCGCCACAAAGTGGCGCTTAGAAGACGCTGCGACTGCCGCCTGTCCATATCGTTGCCGTTGCCGAGTGCCAGCCACCAGCTGCGATTTACGAACTGTGCGCTGGTGGGTGTGAAGTAAACGAAATTGGCGTCAATCGATATGGTACACCTAGGTCAACAAAACGTCAACGTTTGATCCACACTCATTTGTTTAGAATAATGTACATATGTATGTAGGTAAGTTACATACGCTTGGATTGGTTTAAGAGGAAGAATAACGGATAAAAAATGGTAAATTAAACATCATAATTTTTGGATTTTGCAGGCGAGCAACGATTTGTTATGTTGCCTATTATTCGACTCTCTATTTAATGGCCCTAATTTATTTTTGTGTGTGTGTGTGTGTGCAAAGTCATCGGTAATCCTTCCCCAATACACCTACGGCGGACAATTCACTGACATTGGAAATAGCAGGAGCAGCCGCGGCAGCAGCAGCTAATTATGTAGAACAATGCTCTGCTATTTAAGCCCCTTCATACCCAATTAGTCGAATAACACACCAATGAGCAAAAACTGACGTATGCCCATAAATAGGCAACGGCGAAATATCAACAGCAGTTTCTGCAGCAACTCGGTGACATGGGCATTGATGTGCATCAATCAAGTCGGCGCGGTAGTATGTAGTACCGGCAGTGCGTCGGTCGGCCGACGTGCGGAGGGCCAGCGGCCTGGTAACAAGACGACAACAGCGATTAGGTTGGCGACAGCAACATAGCCAAGTGCATCGACATGTCGTCAACATTTGTTGTTTGTTTTTGTCGCTGTGCCAGTGGCCATTGCCGTTGCCCTCTCTCTATACTTTGTGCCTTGTTTATGGTGCTGTTGCACATTTTGTCAACAAATGTTTGCGGTATTGTTTAACAACATGTGTAGTGCTCGTCTCGCGATCAGCTGGGGAGGCACTGGAGGGCATGAAGGGGCACAATAATAATGCTTGCAGCGTGCCAGACTAGGAAGCATTCGAATACGCTGCTATAAAATAAAGTCTAGCTGCGGCGGGAAAAAGTCTTCATGGCGTCCTGGTGACAATTCTACTGTTATTCGCTGCATTCGCTCTATTGATCTTTTGCTCTTTTTGCGCTGGCGCGTTTGTCTACGCGCTATACGCTAGAGAGCGGCGGCGCATAGATTTGACGTCCTGGGGGAGTTGAAAAGTGGACAGCATTACGCTTATCTTAGGCACGGTGGCAGCGATCGGGCGACCCGAACGGCATATTTCTTATTGCGGCAATTTGGTTTAAACGCTGTCGACGAATGACTCCACTCACACACGCAAACGCACACTTGTGCTTCCTTACTGTGTTGCTGCACTTTGTACTTCTGGACCGCATATCTACATATGTATGTACGATTGTATGATTGTATGTTTGTATATTTGTATATTTGTATGTCTGTGTGTATGCATGCGTATACGCATTTTGAGTTTTTGCTTTTGCCCTGTTGATTTGACGCAATTTTCTGTCAAATGCAGTGGTTGGCTTTCAATAACTAAAAATCAATACATCCCAACACAGAAGTGGTGGGAGGGACGTGGATGATGAGGAAGACGCGCGAGACACTCGCGGGTTCAAGCAAGCACTACACGAATGCTGCTGTCAACCAGCAAAGCGGCTGGTAATTATTTCTTACCAATGCCTGAAGTGAGCCAGCAGTTTTCGCTTAGCTACATACATACATACCTACAATTTTATACAAACATATGTATACAAACATGCTGAATTCAGCGTAATGTAAGGCGCGAGCGACCATGTGTGCCGAGAGTGTGCTTACAGTGGCGGCGATGACGACGCTGACGACAAGGAGCAGTTGACAATTGAAGCTGCTGCTTGTTTTTAGCTTTCGATTTCTTTTTATCCTTTTTTTACCCACTTACAGCTACCTATGGCTCGAAGCAATCAAAGTACGTTGGCAACTGTGAATCTTCTCAATCGGGGTGCACGCACCTACATATGCAGTACTTCAGGGACAAACCGTGCTTGGCTTTGCGGGAACCTAGGTAGCATTACGCTACGCTGTCTGGTGATCATATTCGCGGCAATCGTGTGCGGAAATTCAGCAGTGGATGCCAGGAATGTGCGGTATTTGAGGCAACCAAACCTTGTGATGTTTTTGTTCGCGCTTCCTCGCTACCTTACTAATTTCGAGCTGAAAAAGTTGCAGTGCGAGTTATTCGCTTTTTATTGCTGCTTGTCGTCGCAGTGAATGATGACAGACGTTCGGCGCACGTTTAAACGCTTATTCGACGCGCTTTTGGCGAACCACACCAGACAGAGCCGCTAAAAACATAAGCGGTGCGTCGGAGACGAATGCTGCAGAAGGTATTCTTTAGTAAATATTTTAAAATTTAATAGAAGTTTTGGCATTTTTCGAAATTCGAATTCGAAATAAACAGTATTAAAGCTCGCAGTGAACGCAGGTATTTAAATGCTTACAAATGTATATCACATGAAAAAATTAAATGCAAACGAAGCTGGAGCAAGTGTAACAAAATACATATATACATATGTATGTATATATATAATGCAAAACAAATAGCCATTGCCGCCAAGCAAATCCAATAAACATCAATGAGAGAAAACAATAAAAACTTCAATTACCATAAAAAAGAAATTTGTTTGTTTTGCTGACTTTCGACTTTATGTGGCCGTCCAAATGGTATGGGGAAAGCTCACAGCGGGTGGCGTTCGACAGCGTAGCCAGGTAAACTTAAGGTGAAGTTGAAGTCGGCATCGAAATCGAAATAAAGATTAATGGTCTAGAAATCACATAACAGGAGGCTGGCGCATTCGACATTTACAGTTACCAATTCGCCTATGCGGCTTTTCAAACATTTCAAAAACATGCAAGGGAATATATAAAATGCATGTACATACATATGTACAGGGTTTGTCCGGAAAGTAGTAGGACTGATTTTCTTTCGCCGCGACTGTACTTCGGAGCTTGCGCACACCGACTGGATTCGGTATAGTGCGTTCCTAGCTAACGAACAAGTGGCTAGTCAGTTGGCTCCGAATACCTGGAGAGTCAAGACAATCATTTTCGCGCGACGTGTTTCTGTGAGTGCTGCAAGCCGAAAATGCAGCGTTCGTTAGAGTTCGGTAATTCTGCGAAAGAGACGTTTGATATGATCAAGCAGGCTTACCCAGATGTTGCTTTAGTTGTGTGTTTCGGAGACAATCTTCCGAGTGGCACACGCCGGTGTCTCTTCGCCCTAAAAAAGGGAAGAATGACCAATTCCAAAGAGAAAACGATGCTCATTAACTTTTTTGACGTCGAAGGCATCGTCCACCATGAATTTGTTCCTCCTGGACAAACCGTCAACGCAAAGTTTTACGTGAAAGTCTTCAAGAGACTCAAACGAAGGGTCAATTGGGTCCGACAAGACATCGCAGCCGATTGGAAATTGCACTACGACAACGTCCCGGCTCACACAGCCTTTCTTGTGAACAGCCACCTAACCAAGGCCGGCAACCCAACGCTTCCGCAGCCCTCCTACAGCCCAGATGTGGCTCCCGGACTCGTTTTTGTTTCCTTGCCTGAAAAGGTCGATGAAAGACAAGCATTTTGGGGATCCAAGCAGCATGCCCCTCGGCTCTCAAGGTTATTCCGGAGAATGCCTTCCGTGACGCCTTCAATGCTTGAAAATAGCGCTGGCAGCGCTGCATCGACGCAGAAGGAGCCTATTTTGAAAGTTTTTAAAGAATTGTAACGATTGATTCAATAAACTTTGTTTTAAATTGACTCAATTCTATTACTTTCCGAACAAACCCTGTATGTATGTACCAAATTTACCACCTTGCTCTCACCTTTCTCATTCCACGAAGTTGTCTAATTTGAATACAAGTGGGAGGACATGATGAATTAGTGAGAAAATTATGTTAAGCTTCAAATAATTTAAGGCAAGAAGAAATTGCATTTGTATCCTTGCAACAATTCAAAAATTTCCTTTCGCTCACCTATAATATAAATTGTAAATATGTATGTATGCGTAGCAATAATTCAATACCCGAAAAACATTTTTTCGACATTGCATTGGCGATATTACAGACAGGAGCACATTTTCCGACGACTGCCCGCACCAACCCACATACGCCAAGTTAAGTTAGCTTTGTTGACTGCTTTCAGCTAATATGTTTGACTGGATGACAATAATGCGCTCATAAAGTGACACCATCGCCCCCTCAATACCCGCATTTGAATTTATGACATTGTACGTGTGAATTCTTTTATAGGACTCTTCAAGTCAATAATTCATTTGCAAATTAATAAAGTTCGCTATTTTCACTCTAATAATCCTCAAAAATATTCACTTTGGTTGCTGTGCGTATGAATGCTGAAACTGTGGGTACACGAATTTTGTCCGTCTCCCCGCTGATGAATAAATTCCTGAGCGATGTAAATCATGATTATCTTTTTATTGCTGACACATTTGAGGATTACGCCAGCCCATGGTGTTCGGTAGTATAGTGTTGGTGAGGGTGGGGGTGGGTGTGGAACCTGTAGTTTTCATTATTCTTCAAAGCAGAGTCTTTTACAACGCTATTCCACCGGATGTATAGATTTGTGGCTGTTGACAGTTATCGTTGCGCTTAGAAAGAGATGGTGATTTGTGTCGTGCCATTTTCCATTAGGGTGGGTGCGTGTTCATAAGAATTGCTGTCAGCTTACATTTTAAATAAGGTTATCATACATAAATTTTTATTTGAAAGCCAAAAACCACAATTAAACCACATCAAATATTGGTTGATGAGCAGAGCAATTGAGGACACTTGCGGCAGGCAGCAAACACATATACGCCGCTTCCCTTGTCATTGTTTTGATTTCGTACTTTTACATACACACACACATATGTATGTACATGCATGTGCGTATACTTATACATTTTCGTTCATGTGTGGACACTGGCACTGAAAGGAAAATTCATCATATCGTAATTAGTGGCTATAAATTAACCGCAACCCTCAGCAGCTGGCGGCAACAGCACTTACTCTTGCGCAGAGCCGTGTATTTATGCACAATTTACGAGTTTGTATCTATCCATACATACATATGCATGTGTGTACATGCGTAAGAGGTGTGTGCGTATCTGCCATTATGTGACCGCATTCCACCACGAGTGGTCACAAGTGTGAACTATGGCTTTCTTCTTGAAATTTGGCTTTTTATCATCGCCAGCATGGTCTCGTGTAGGCCTTAGCGGTAGTTGTTGCTTGCCTTTCGTAGAACTCGGTGCCGAATCCTTCAGTAGCAATTGGTTCGCGTTAACGGAAATTAAATTAAATTGTCCTTTTTCATTTCGATACGTCTTCGGGGTCTTGCTGTGGGCGCAGAGAATGGAAGCAATAAATTAATATTACAGCATTTATGTACATACATACAAACAGTTGCTCTGCTTATAATCCACTGTTTGTGATTATCTACTACTCATGCCATTTGCTTTCTCTAATTTATCCGTATTCCCAGCTGTGGTCGACCTACTTTTGGCACAGCAACTAATAAAGTATTTGGAGTTCTGGCATCCCCACTCTCATGGCTCTTAGAGGCATTTGTTTGGTTAGCTGAGTTACCTTGAAATGCTGAAAGCCTCTAAGAAATTGCAGAAGCACCCGCTCTCAGCTGTAGGCTTGTGCGTGGGACAATACAAGTAATTTGTAACCGATGAATTGTGCAAATATTAATAAGATGAGCAAGTGTTCTCTGCTGGCACAAAGCACACATTTGTTGAATTAAGTAATATCCTCACCCTCTCCAATAACATAAATCACACGTTTAGGTGTATATTAGTTCTGGCAGTGTAACATGATAAACACTGGAGAATTCTCTGCAAATTTCGTAAAACACATGAGGTTGAGCTTTCAAATTGGAATTCGTGCAATCTGATAGAGAATTGTACCGAAATATGGACGGCTAACAAACCGAAACAATTGCTAAAGTATTTAAGGGGTTGGTTACTTGGGTTTACGGGTTTCAAATAAAACTTATTTTTTATTGTCCTAATAAATTCTACAACACCTCAAGAATATTGTCCTAAATTGTCAAGTTGATCTGAGTAACAGTTTCGGAGAAAGAGCCTTGAGAACTTGTGCGGTCAAGTCTAGCTAGGCTAAGAGCGCCTTCTTTAAATCCGTTTTTCTCAAAACTGAGTTTTTGAAATCGGTGGGCAAGATTTCTCGAGAGCTAATCAACCGATCGTACAGAAATTTTACATACATATGTAGGTCTTTGAGATACATCTTTAAGAATCTAAAGACTTGGACGAAGGATTTTCTTTCGATTACAACTATTTAAAAAAATGAAAAAGTCGCAAAATTAATAATTAATTTAATTTTTTTGTAAAAATGTCTTCCAAAAATTCAATTTTCAGTTTTTTTCCTCCGTCCATGTTAAGGTTTTAACTAAAATACGTATTTTTCCACTTTAGATGATCGTGTAAGGAGTTACCGTGCCAACGCGGTCGCTTATTTTTTCCGAGGGGTCACGGGAAATGGCGTCACAGTTGCCGAAATAAAAATATTTTTTTTTCAAAAATTTCAGAATTTCTTTGTTAAAAATTCTAATAAAATATTTATTTTTTATATGAGAAAAAAAATTTGAAAAAAGGCTGTTTCTTACCTGAGAAAACCCATGTAACCCTTATGGCCTAACCAAACAGTTTCGTCAGTTCAGAAAGGCGTCTGGTATAGCGGCACATTAGCGCTTGCTTAATTGAATTTAAATTACATTCCTACATGTACATATGTATACACTGATTTATTTATATACATAAATACGAATCCATACCTTATTAATATCGGTACATATGCTGCTCATTGCTACTTAAAAATAGAAAGTAAAAAAGGACTTGAAAAATAAAAAGTTTAATGTTCTGCAAATCTTAAATGTTGTCATGGTGGTTAATACGTCGAGCGAACATCAATAGACAACAACTGTCGCCAAATTTTGCAGCAACTCCGAAGGTGGGCTGAGATATGTACATACATATGTATGTAGGTGTGTCATATGCACCCATTTCAAGTCATCATGACTGCTTTGAACGACGCAAATTTGTCAAATGGCAATAACGTTCGTATTGCGTTGGGGTGAGAAAGCAAGAGCGCGTACGGATTGTCCTCCGCTACCATACATATGTTTATATGTATACGAGTTCATGTGCTTATACAAGTTGTTTCTGAAAATTCTTTTAGAGGGTATTGGAAACAAGGAGACAGCTAATTTCACGGATACTTATTTATTTTTGCAATTTTAAATTTTGTTCTCGTTATTTGAATAAAATCGCAATTGTTCACACATTGCGTAATCTTGGCTGCAAGTTATTCGGTGGCGAATGCTGCACCATATTCGCATACCCACATATATGTAAATATACATATTTATATCTATGTATGTATGTTTGTATGTGCATACATAAAATGCCACGTATGTATAAACGTGTATATACATACATATGACTAAAAACTTAAATTGAAGACTGATTCTGTGGTATTAGAAACGTACATGTTATACATACATATACTATGAGCGTCAAAAATAAGTAAACAGCAGTTCTATCAATATTAAAGTGTTTATAACAACGCAGTCTTTAATGCAACAATAAAAAGTTGTATTACAGAATTGAAGGCTTATATTATAAGAGTTTAACTTAGTATAAATAATAAACAAAAATTAAACACAGCCAAAAATAATTCACTTAAAGTAAAAATACTCAAAAAAAAGTAAACAGAGTTCTGTTAAGTTAAAATCTGTGTACGTAAACTAAATTAATATTCATTCTAGTATTTTGTTTACTTTCCTTTGGACTTCTGGACATCACTTATTTTTCTGGGCATGTATTCTGCAAAATTTTTTTTGTAAATTCTGGGGAGATTTTGCTCCATTCTTCAATCAAAGCCTTATTTAGGTCGTCCTTGCTTGAAATGTCCTTCTGTCTGATTTTTCGGTCAAGGTGCTCCTACAGATGCTCGATATGATTAATGTCTGGGGTCTGAAGAGGGTTATCCAGAGTTTTGGTGTTTGATATAACAGCCACTCACTTACAAATTTGGACTTGTGTTTTAGGATCGTTGTCCTGTTGAAAGATCCAGTTTCCTGATAGGCCTAATTTTTCAATGCTTTGAGCAACATTTTTTTTTAATGTTGAAATAATCCAATGTGTTAATCGTGGACTCAATAAAAACCAAATTCCCAACACCAGATGCTGCCATACAGCCCCAGACCATAAGCGATCCTCCACCGTGCTTTACGGTGTGGGTAACACACTTATCAGTAAAGGCTTTATTTTTGGATCTCCAAATTTTGGGAAACTTTTTCGATTCAAATATTTCGAATTTGCTTTTGTCTGTATAAAAAATGTTTTCCCAGAAATTTTCAGCCAGATTTGTATACTTTTTTGCAAATTTCAAGTTCATCTGTTATTCGCTTTTGATGTATAGGCCATTTGGCGTGGTACTCGTCCATGCAAACCGCTTTTGTGCAAAGTTCTCCTGATTGTACTGGCACTTACTGTTTTACCCGATGTCTCCGCTATATCTTTTGATATTTGAGCAGCGTTTGAAGCTGGATTTGTTTTTACTTCCTGTACTATTTATCGCGCTTCAGTGTCAGTAAGGCGCTTTGGTCGGCTCGGCCGTGACAAATTTTCAACAGTCTGATGTGTACCATGTTTATTAATAATTTTTTTATTGTGCAATAGTGTCTTCCAACTATTTCTCTGATTTCGCGCAAAGATTTATCTTTTTTGTGCAAATCTAATATGAATTTTTAACCGTTTCAGTGGTCGTTCGCTTGCCCATTACAAATATTGATACTTTAGCGACTTAACCTCAAAAAAAAAACATAATGATATAAAAAATATTTTTTACGGCACTTAATCTGTTGAATAATAACGGTTTCCAAAAGATATTTGGCGCTTCCCCGAAATAAGTATTAAAAACAAACAACGGTTGTTGCTACTGTTTACTTTTTTTTGACGCGAAAAAACGAGAGTATTTTTACTTTAAGTGAATTATTTTTGGCTGTGTTTAATTTTTGTTTATTATTTATACTAAGTTAAACTCTTATAATATAAGCCTTCAATTCTGTAATACAACTTTTTATTGTTGCATTAAAGACTGCGTTGTTATAAACACTTTAATATTGATAGAACTGCTGTTTACTTATTTTTGACGCTCACAGTACATATCTCTGGACTCGCTTTTCTATGCATGTGTGTATGTTCGACTACTTTCGGCCTGCATAACTGCATTGCACTTTACTGGCACTGGTTTTCACTCATTCATTGCTTTTTATACTCTTGCAACATGTTGCTACAGGGTATATAAGTTTTGTTCACCTAACGGTTGTTTGTATAGCCAAAAAATAATCGAGTTAGATATAGAGTTATGTATATAAAAGGTGATTTTTTAAGAGCTTGATAACTTTTTTTTAAAAAAAAACGCATAAAATTTGCAAATTCTCATCGGTTCTTTATTTGAAACGTTAGATTGGTTCATGACATTTACTTTTTGAAGATAATTTCATTTAAATGTTGACCGCGGCTGCGTCTTAGGTGGTCCATTCGGAAAGTTCAATTTTGGGCAACTTTTTCGAGCATTTCGGCCGGAATAGCCCGAATTTCTTCGGAAATGTTGTCTTCCAAAGCTGGAATAGTTGCTGGCTTATTTCTGTAGACTTTAGACTTGACGTAGCCCCACAAAAAATAGTCTAAAGGCGTTAAATCGCATGATCTTGGTGGCCAACTTACGGGTCCATTTCTTGAGATGAATTGTTGTCCGAAGTTTTCCCTCAAAATGGCCATAGAATCGCGAGCTGTGTGGCATGTAGCGCCATCTTGTTGAAACCACATGTCAACCAAGTTCAGTTCTTCCATTTTTGGCAACAAAAAGTTTGTTAGCATCGAACGATAGCGATCGCCATTCACCGTAACGTTGCGTCCAACAGCATCTTTGAAAAAATACGGTCCAATGATTCCACCAGCGTACAAACCACACCAAACAGTGCATTTTTCGGGATGCATGGGCAGTTCTTGAACGGCTTCTGGTTGCTCTTCACCCCAAATGCGGCAATTTTGCTTATTTACGTAGCCATTCAACCAGAAATGAGCCTCATCGCTGAACAAAATTTGTCGATAAAAAAGCGCGAAACACATTTCGAACCGAACACTGATTTTGGTAATAAAATTCAATGATTTGCAAGCGTTGCTCGTTAGTAAGTCTATTCATGATGAAATGTCAAAGCATACTGAGCATCTTTCTCTTTGACACCATGTCTGAAATCCCACGTGATCTGTCAAATACTAATGCATGAAAATCCTAACCTCAAAAAAATCACCCGTTACATACTAGCTGACCCGCCGAACTTCGCCCCGCCCAATTTTTATTTTTTTTTGGAAGTCATAGACTCGTATAACTTTACCACAAATAATATAAACTTCAAACAACGCATTTTCATTTAATGTTTTTAATGTTTGTAGCGCCATCTACTGTAACATACCGCACTCAATACCGCTCTTAGCGCCACCAACTGGTGGATAGCTCTTTGCTAATAATAAACAAATAATTTGCAATAAATAAATAATGCGACTATAAGGAGAGTTATAGACTATCCTATCTTTCAAGTTGGACCAAACTGCACACAGTGTTAAAAATTTCATTAAAATCGGTTCAGTAGTTTAAGAGTCCATCGCAAACAAACAACGTGACACGTGATTTTTATATATTAAGATATATAAATGGTAAGGATGATGAGACGAGTTGAAATCGGAATGACTGTCTGTCCATATATCCGAAAGTCTGTCTGTGCAAGCGATAACTTGAGTAAAAATTGAGATATTGTAGTGAAACTTGGTACAGAGTGAACAAATTCATAGATGGGCGTAATTGGAACACTGTCACGGCCACAAAGCGCCTTTAAACGAAACCCTATAAAATGTCATAACTAAGTACTAAAGTAATTTATAGAATCCGCCCCCTAATAAGTTTAATGTACATATCTCCCAAACCATTTATCTAAAATTATATAATCCGCTTAAGATAAACCTTATAAAAACCCCTACCGACAGTGTGAAAATTGATGAAATCGGTTCATAATGTCCCCCACTCATAACAGTACTGTTAACAAGTAGGTAGGGCTAAATGCGGGTACAACCGAACATGCACTTGCAACTGGCAAGGATCTAAGCCGACTAAATACCTTCAGGTTCATGGTTTGACGAATTTGTGAGTGGATTACAATCATAGCGAAAATTATATTAAATATTCCACAATCGATTTTTTCTAATTAAACCAATACTAACTATGGTGTTTTAGACGTGTGTACTCTCCGGGGTCCTAAGATTTACTCGGACCAGTATCTTGTTGCAGCCAAGATACGCACACGCCTTTGTGCAGCAAAAAACACACGTCAACAAACACAACAAAGGCTCGACATCGACATTTACATTCCTGCTCTCTGGGAGCACTTATCAGCAACTCGGTATATGGGAACTGTGGGACTCAAGCTCTTTACGTACGCAAACGAAACCATTGGTTACGGAAAAGACAAAATAACAGCTGATTCGATTAGGAGTGCTGTGTAAGAAAACAGACCACCGACCTCGTAACGTTACAATCGCCCACAACACATACGGGATGGGATAGATATCGAGAGTTGAAGAGTGAAGCGAGACGCATTTGCAGGCAAAAGAAGATAGAAGCGGAAATGACTGAGTATTAAGAGCTTGTCCGACAGGGGTAAAGCTCAAGAATTATACGAAGAGATGCGATGACTAACAGAAGTTTTCAGGACCGGAGCATACTCTTATGGAATCCCCAGTAGTGGTCTAGTGAATGGAGCCCAAAGCATCGCGAATAAGGTTCTATGGATGATGATAACAACATCTGATGAGTGGGCGTTTCAAGTTTCCGAGGGAAATGTTTTGCGGAAGATTTATGGTCCTTTCAGCACTGGTGACGGCGAATACCGCAGTCGATACAATGATAACCTGTACGATATATACGACGAAATTGAAATAGTTCAGCAGTTAGCAATAAACTTTAATGCTTATTGCTCATATTCAGTATCTGAGGCTTGAACAGGGTCCGATTTTAACAATTTTTAGTCCTGAGATGGTTGAAATTAGTCGAGAAGGTCCAGGGAAATGCGATTTATCGTACCAGTGGGCATAGCACCAATTTTGACACCGACTCCTATAAAGCCTTCTTGTGATATCTAGAGTGTAAAATTTAGTATATCTGATGTTTTTATTTATAGATTTATCAACCGCCCTTGAGTGACAAGGAATATGTACGTGTACCACGTTTCATTAAGATATCTCCATTTTTAATCTAAATGTGGCTTAGATGGTATTTAATATAGTCACTCGGTATTTAAATCATCTCATCAACAGGAAGTTTAACGGTGTGACATCACACGATCGACCTTCGCAGAACGTGAAATTATCTGCGCACAGAAGTGTAACCGGGTCCAGTTAGTTCACAAATTTTTGTAGGATATATTCACTTTTCTACGTATGAATGTGTGTAAGTCGTATTTTTAGAACTTTTATACTCATTTATAGCACCGATTAAGACACTTGCCACTCGACTCCATTTGGCCAGTGTACTTTAATGGTAAGTCACATTTTCTTTATCCCGTCTTTGTTCAATTACATACAAACACACGAATGTGCCTATGTACATAATTGTATGTATATGAGTATTTGAGTAAGATATCCGCTCCAAAGCTTCATTTGTGGTGGCTTGGTCACTTGGCAGTAAGGGTAATTATTCCCCTCTCAGGTTATACTGATAGCTGTCAACAGGCGTGTGCTCCTGTTTATGGCTGGGCGTATGATAGTTCGTGGGCAGTGGGAAACAAGGTAAACATGCGAAATTAAATGCGGTACAAATAAATAAATATTACCATTTAAGCTGTCTTCATCTGCCTCGCTACCCTAATAGCCTCGGCTTGACCTCGAACATGAATAAATAAATGTGCTTAGCCCGGAGTTGACGTCTCAGCTCATCAGCGTATATAATAAAGGGTGATTTTTTAAGAGCTTGATAACTTTTTTTAAAAAAAAAACGCATAAAATTTGCAAAATCTCATCGGTTCTTTATTTGAAACGTTAGATTGGTTCATGACATTTACTTTTTGAAGATAATTTCATTTAAATGTTGACCGCGGCTGCGTCTTAGGTGGTCCATTCGGAAAGTCCAATTTTGGGCAACTTTTTCGAGCATTTCGGCCGGAATAGCCCGAATTTCTTCGGAAATGTTGTCTTCCAAAGCTGGAATAGTTGCTGGCTTATTTCTGTAGACTTTAGACTTGACGTAGCCCCACAAAAAATAGTCTAAAGGCGTTAAATCGCATGATCTTGGTGGCCAACTTACGGGTCCATTTCTTGAGATGAATTGTTGTCCGAAGTTTTCCCTCAAAATGGCCATAGAATCGCGAGCTGTGTGGCATGTAGCGCCATCTTGTTGAAACCACATGTCAACCAAGTTCAGTTCTTCCATTTTTGGCAACAAAAAGTTTGTTAGCATCGAACGATAGCGATCGCCATTCACCGTAACGTTGCGTCCAACAGCATCTTTGAAAAAATACGGTCCAATGATTCCACCAGCGTACAAACCACACCAAACAGTGCATTTTTCGGGATGCATGGGCAGTTCTTGAACGGCTTCTGGTTGCTCTTCACCCCAAATGCGACAATTTTGCTTATTTACGTAGCCATTCAACCAGAAATGAGCCTCATCGCTGAACAAAATTTGTCGATAAACACATTTCGAACCGAACACTGATTTTGGTAATAAAATTCAATGATTTGCAAGCGTTGCTCGTTAGTAAGTCTATTCATGATGAAATGTCAAAGCATACTGAGCATCTTTCTCTTTGACACCATGTCTGAAATCCCACGTGATCTGTCAAATACTAATGCATGAAAATCCTAACCTCAAAAAAATCACCCGTTACATACATATGTATATATGTATGTACGTGCGTTGCTATGCGTTCTGTATTAAATACACCACTTGCTTCGATTAAAGGATTTTGTGGACGCCGTTAGAGCGACTCATGTATTATTCAACGCGCGTTTCAGTGTGTCTTCAGCGTTCGAACCGTTATTTGATTTTCATCCGTTGTCGGCCGCTTAATTTCCCAAATTCTTTTGCCCCTTTTGCCGTTCCAATGCGTGACATTTTAATCAGCACCAGGCGCCACTGGTGGCCAGGGGCAATCAGCTGACGTCCACGTCAAGGGGGTGATTGCGATAACGAACTTCCTGTAATTTGACCACTCAATGCCCTTTGACCGATGCACAGCCCCGCCATTTTCGGCAGCTGAATGAGATTCACTGATGCTGATTGAGATGGAGACGCAAAACTTTCTTTCTGCTTTCTAAAGCTTCATTTTGCATTTATTGACGCTTTTGCGCATACAGTTCATTTATTGTACATATGTATGTGTATGCGCTCGAATAAATCGTTACGATTGCAATCAACTGTTAAAATGTATGCACTTCTTCTTCAGTGAATTAGTTCAATTGAATGCTCATGAATTTATATCAAATACACACATGCGAGCATGTGTCTTTGCGTATGTATGTATGTATTTACTTGTATGTCGTATGTATGGATTTTCGATGTTGCTCCTTGGTGGGTGTAGCCCATTAAATCTCATTCAATCGAATTTAGCCTGACAGCTTCTGGATTTGAGGCTAAACGAATTCCTTCCGCATGAGATGTTCCGGTCCGCCCACAGTCCGAAACAGATCATATCTTCTTAACTTGCCTTGGGGATGTCTTCACTTCTAGGAATCGTGCCAAATATCTCCGTTTCGTGGATTATTTAATAAATATTTCTGCAAGTAAACACTGAACATGATTTTAAGTTTTAAAACACTCGTTTGTACCTAAGACAATATCTCCACTAAAGTGGATAAATAAATCATATCTGTGAAATAAAATGAGCAGCGATGAAATTATCATTTGTTGCTGCATTTGTGATGTACGATAACCATTTTCAACCCTTACCAGACTGAGGTGATCGTTATAAAAAAATTTATTAAAAATTAAGGATTTAAAGTCATAAACCAGCGAAGTCGTGCACTCTGTTGGATGGTCATACTAGTTATATATTCCACAAAAAGTTGGCACGTGACCATACCCACGAATTCAACACAGCTAGTAATGTGGAACCAAAAACAAACAATATTGTTAATCTCGATCTTAGAGAAGAGGGGGCAGTGGCTTCTTCACGAATGTGTCAAAGCTTGGGGAAAAGTTGGTGGAGGGGTCTACTGTCAGGAGCTCTCTATCAACGATAGTTTCAGACTTCCTGACTATTGCAGTCTCTTCCATGTCGAGGTTGCAGCCATTAAGGTACCAGTAGATTTACTGCTCCGGATTAATAGTGCGTTGAGGTCAAGGCGTGCCTAACCTAGCTATCAATAGCATCGAGTATGTCTTTGTGATAAGACTGGAATGGCTGCCAAGCCACAGCGGAATCGCATGTACAGCTAAGTAAACTGTACAGCTGATAAGCTAGGAAGGAATAGCACCCTAGGACCGCTTCGGAAGAATGAGAACGGATCGGTGCTCCCATATCCTATTCTGTTTAACTACTAAATAGCTGGGCTCCGCGAAAACTTGGTCAGGGCTGGGCCACCATCGGTACATGCGCTGTCGCAAAAGCCTTTTGGCCCAAGATCGGTCACTGCGTCCACGCAGGAAAGCTGGGAATCCTACCAGACACCATCTGCAGAAGCTGTGTAGAAGAAGTGGAAACAGCTCATTACTTTCTTCTTAACTGTCCCGCGTTTGGGATCTCAAGACTTAAGCACTTTAGAGCGCATTCCTACAGACATCCCACCGAGCTGGCGGGAATGGAAATTAAATGCCTGTGCAAATTTATATTGGCTACTAAGAGTTTTGGTACTTTGTAAGTTCGCACACAGGAGTTCTTCTTTTCTATGGCCTCAAAAAGGACTACATATAGTAGTCCACGTGCCATCCAACCTCATTTCGAATAATGTCTGGAAGTGTCAACTGTCTGAAAAAAATGTATACCACTTTTTTGATTGTTTCAATTTTTTTATAGTAAAAACTGAAATTTTGGGATAGTTCTAGACATAGACAAGTCAGGTAAATCGGTTCAGTCGCACCTGAAAAATCGTGGGTATCGTGTTGTAAAAGACAGTTTCGAGAAAAACGCGTTTAAAGCTTGAGTTCCGGCCCAACCAGATTGGTTGCCAGGACAACCAAGTGCCTATTTCCCCGAAAACAGTTTGAATTTTGAAGAACCAACCTTTAGACATATGTATGTACTGAGTTCTAAATATTTAAATAACTCATTCATAATTGGTTTTAAAGCTAATTGATATAAGACAGAAGCATTTCTCATAAACGAAATTTGCTTTTGGAAACTTGTCCGGACTAATTTGACGCTTCAATGCAGAGTCAATTAATACATTACTATTTATCTTATATATATAGTAGACATATATATACATGTGTTACACTTTTGCTACTGTTTCTGTCAAAATACATAAAACTCCGATTGTAAAGCTAAAGCAATCCACCGCAAACAAAACCAAAACAAATTTAAACGTTTTCTGCTTGTTTTCCTTTAATACAAATTAATTCGGAGATTTATAGATGCTGATAACCGATTTGTGTTCACGCTCAATCTGAAGATGGACAAATGCACAAACACAAACACTTGTGCAACATTGTGAGCAGTCCAAACATTGACCTGCTTTAAATTACTCATTGTGTGGAGAGTGCCACGAGCCGGCTTAGTGACTGAAACAGAGACAACGCAAGCGAGTGTCAATGGAGCAGCACACACAAAGTCCGATTAGTTTCGTCAACGTAAAAAGGTAACAAGTAAAAAAGTATCAAGTAAAAAAAGTAAAAAGTTACAGATAAATTTAAATGGCATTAACTGCTGACTGCGACTCGCGTTTACCGTGAACAGAAGCAATGCACCTTATCTGGAATGAGAAATCATTATGTTTCACTGTAACTTCAGCGACCTGGATGGCAGCAGGCAACAGGCAGCAAGCAGCAACAATGGGGCCAACAACAACAACAACTAAGTACGTCAAGAGAATCAACTGCAACATTGATATAGTCACCGATACGAGTTTTATGTAAAAATTTTATAGCGTCAAGTAACAATAACAATAAAGGCATTTGTTTATTCTCTTGTCACTTTTTGTTTTGCTCACTTTTTTGTGTTTTGTTGTCGAAGTAGTTAACAAAGTAATTACAAAAGTATTTTAAGTACGTGAAAAGGTAATCAAAACTTTTGAATTAGTTGCTACACCGCATTAATGCGACGCGCTGCGACGAGCTTAACCATAGCCACAACTGTCGATTAATTAAACGATTTCATTAGCTTTTCAGATTTTCGGCTTTTCAGCTTTTCGACATGAGTGCATAGATCAACTGAGCCGAGTTCATTGATGTGAACGCGTAGCATAAAAGTTCGTACACATATAAAATAAGGATATCCTTATGTGCATGTGTGCATATGAACTTAGTATGTTATTATTTTGCAGAATGTAAGGAAACTTTAACCCTTCTCTTCTCTTAATAAAAAATGTTCACATGTGATGTTAAAGTCACGGTATGACCTAGTCAGTAACCATTTTATACTTTTTAGGAATGTTTTGAACAATGGTGACTTGTACGGCGGAAAAGAAACGACTGCTTAGTACTGGTAATCGTCTTAACTCCCGGTTAACGCCACAAACCGACAAAAGGTGCTTATTATTTCTCACATTGGCCACCAATGTCATATTATTATTCAGTCTAAATCCCGAGTTGTAAAAAAGTTGCTTGTCGTCATATAGTATTCCGTCCTTCATATCCACTTAAGAGATCCAACACTACCCGTTGGCATTGGTTTCGCTCCGGTTGTGCAGTGGCTAAGTCTTTTTCCAAACAACATATCCACAGCTACCTATGTATGCCTTTATCCTGTATTTACTTAGCATACTTGGTATATAAACTGAGAATGAGGCTGCCTATAAAAAGGAATGTTATATTTTCATGCGGAACAAACAGTACCGGTAACTTAGCTACCCATTTCTCGTATATATCCCGAATTTAAGAAAGATTATCGTACACGCTCCGAGCTCTGTGAACGAAGCTCAGCGCACGAGTTATTTTCAAAAACCTTGTACTCGTACCTTGACATTACAGCGCGAAATTTTGGACGACCATAAGCTTCATCTCAAAGACTGGGGAGACTTTCTCCATGCGACCGAGATACGTCTGTAATTGCATATGTATATCATATGTAGTTTCTAAATTACATATATGTATTTTTTTCACTAGCAATGTACTCTTTAGAAGATTCGCCATCTGGCAATTCTTCCAATACATTCTCATCGTCAACATCTCTATATTCATCAATGAACACCATTTCCATGATTGTCTGCTGTATTTGGTTTTCTGTCCAACGACAAGTCTGCTGAATCAGATATTAGTCCATTGAAATGAAATAGAAATAGACAACAACACAATCCATCAGTAATCAATAGTCACAGATTTTTTTTTTGCAATTTTCATAGATTTTTTAATACATACCATCTATAAAAATTTTATAAAGCCTTACTTATAAAGCCGAATATCTCGAGAAGTATTAATGATAGCGATTTTGACCTCGAGCCTTTTTTATAGCAAATAAAATTTCCTACAAATTTGTCATGAACATTTTTTCAATAGCTCCTGTCATTTACGAGATATATGCAAAAAATCGGGTTTAGAGCCCCGTATTACCTCGCCGGTATGAGTTACGACTTTGTTGCCCTGGGCACTTTTGTAGAGTGAAAAATTCTGAAAAATACGCGTCTAAAGTCAAAGCGATGCCATAAAATACCTCTGAGCTGTAGAAATTTAAAGATAAAAACTCACGATTGTAGTGTACATATTTTCTATGGAAAATTTTTACAGGTCCAAATTTTAATGTTAATATTAAGAGCTAAAATTTTCAGGGAATTTTTTAGAGTATTCCCAAGGAAATTTCGTGATGGGACTGAAAAAAATTAATAGTTCAAAAAAAACCCTAGTATATAACGGGTGATTTTTTTGAGGTTAGGATTTTCATGCATTAGTATTTGACAGATCACGTGGGATTTCAGACATGGTGTCAAAGAGAAAGATGCTCAGTATGCTTTGACATTTCATCATGAATAGACTTACTAACGAGCAACGCTTGCAAATCATTGAATTTTATTACCAAAATCAGTGTTCGGTTCGAAATGTGTTTATCGACAAATTTTGTTCAGCGATGAGGCTCATTTCTGGTTGAATGGCTACGTAAATAAGCAAAATTGCCGCATTTGGGGTGAAGAGCAACCAGAAGCCGTTCAAGAACTGCCCATGCATCCCGAAAAATGCACTGTTTGGTGTGGTTTGTACGCTGGTGGAATCATTGGACCGTATTTTTTCAAAGATGCTGTTGGACGCAAAGTTACGGTGAATGGCGATCGCTATCGTTCGATGCTAACAAACTTTTTGTTGCCAAAAATGGAAGAACTGAACTTGGTTGACATGTGGTTTCAACAAGATGGCGCTACATGCCACACAGCTCGCGATTCTATGGCCATTTTGAGGGAAAACTTCGGACAACAATTCATCTCAAGAAATGGACCCGTAAGTTGGCCACCAAGATCATGCGATTTAACGCCTTTAGACTATTTTTTGTGGGGCTACGTCAAGTCTAAAGTCTACAGAAATAAGCCAGCAACTATTCCAGCTTTGGAAGACAACATTTCCGAAGAAATTCGGGCTATTCCGGCCGAAATGCTCGAAAAAGTTGCCCAAAATTGGACTTTCCGAATGGACCACCTAAGACGCAGCCGCGGTCAACATTTAAATGAAATTATCTTCAAAAAGTAAATGTCATGAACCAATCTAACGTTTCAAATAAAGAACCGATGAGATTTTGCAAATTTTATGCGTTTTTTTTTTAAAAAAAGTTATCAAGCTCTTAAAAAATCACCCTTTATATAAGAAATCTGAAAATTGATTTAATATTTTTAAAAACACTTTCTTAATTTCGTTAAAATAATTATTTACACATATGTACATATATTCGTATTACGAATTTTCGAAGCTGAAGACTATCAACTGATCCAAAAACTTTTGAGACGACTATAAAAAGAAAAACAAACACACGGTAGAGCTAAGTATATACTTACGTACATATATACATACTTAGGTAGGTATATATGTATGTATGTAATGGGAGTTTGTATCTATTTACATACATAACGAAGAACGTGAATTATATGAATACATTCTATTGGATTTCTAGCAATGCCTCATGAGAGCAAGCGTGTATCCTGATTTGCGAAGTTTGAAATCTTAACTGAGTCATAAAACTTTAAAAATAATACTCACACTCTTTGTGTGAGTTTAGTCCTTGCATAAATTCAAATGAGACTAATTTCATTTCATTATCGTGAGTTTAATATGCGCACAAGGTATTATTGCCCAAACACGAATGCAAATGTTGCCGCAGATAAAGTGTTTTGAGCAATAAAATATGTCATATTTTAACAAAATTACAATAAACTCATTTTACACGGTTCACACTCATGTGTTAGTGCACCCACACATTCATACATCGATGCATCTGTACATACATAAACTTACATACATACATATGTGGCCCATAATGGGACAAAGTATTTGCAACACCTTAGAGTCTGATGTCTGTCTGCCTCGCCCTCACAGCCGCACTGACTGTGGCTGGCACTTGGCGTGTTGCCGGTAATTACGCCGCACGCCCCAGAATCCTTTAAAACACCCAATGTCTCCATTAAGAAAACGAATACAGCAGTTAGCAGCGAGCGATACTCGGATTCTCGTATGTGCTCCGAACTATGTGGTGTAATAAAATTACTAATTACTCAGGGCACAAAGGCAAGGACGGACGCGATGCTAATCTGTATGCAAGTGAAATTTGCCGCAACAATTCGCGGGGGTATAACGTATTTATGAGAATGTGTGCATTACGGTAGTTAGCGAACACTAACGAAACTCGCATGCGACTTTGACTGTGCGAGCGAGAATCCTGGGCTAGCCGGGGGGTAATGGCAACTTGAATTATTTTAATAATTTTGCATCTGAAACAAATATTATTCTTCTTTTGCGAACGGAGTATAATGAGAAAGTCTGGAAAACCACATCGAGCGCCAGATACTCCAGCTCTACATGTAAATGAAAGATTTTATCAAGTTTTTAACTTATGTGTGATTTGGGAGCTCTTCATTATACGGCCTTTTGGAACCTTAATGCATGAGTGTGTGCTTTATTCCTATTCTATTTATGGAATCACAGCAAAAAGTGATGTAATAATACAAAAACGTCTTGAGTCTTACACGAAGTCTGTTTGGCGCGCTTTGGCTTCTATATACTTGTTGGATTTGATGCAACTGTCGATTCTCTCTGAAACAGTTACTTAACGTAATTTACACAATTTTTGATCCATATGTAAAATAATCATTTTTACAACCGCGTTAGCGTTGTCTACGCCAGTAAAGAAGAAGAAGAATACCGAACATCTTAAATAAAAATAATTTTCATATTTCTAATTCCAAATATCAGATTGAATAATTAATTGCTGCTGAAGTTCTACCTAGTGTCCCGACCACTGACATCGAGGGAGACGAATTCGCGCGATTGGCCCAGCTATCAGAGCCGTCAGAAGGCGTAAAAAAAGAGGAGAGAAGCAAAGACATCTCAATGTGGCAGCAACGGTGACAAACGTCAACCAAAGTGCGGTGGAGTTATTGATCCCGGACATCCATTCGTGGATAGATAGACAACATGTGGACCTAGACTTCCCAAGTACTGAGTGGACATGGATGCTTTAGAAGGTATCTGTTCCGATTCCTTCACGACCTTAGTCCGTACCGTCCGACATGTACAGGGGCATAGAAGACTTTGAGCACGTATTTTTTTAAAGACTTTGTATTTCAAATGAAAGGAGAAAGTTAGAAACTTTACTTGAAGGTAGCTTTTCCGAGGAAAATTTCAAGCACTCATGCGTCAGTCCTCTTGTAAATGGCAAGCTGTCAGAGAAGCGTCAGCTTTAATTATGACAAAACTAAGCCTTATACAGTATATTAGGTGTCAGTCAGCCCGTGAGACTTAAAGTCTTTCTCTTGGCTATGAAGTAATACTTAATCCGGAGGTTCCGACTTTCGATGCTTCCTCCTATTAAAAAATAAAAAAAATAGTTCGTACGTCTAAAATGTATATATGTATGTATGTATACATGTAAGAGTAATTTTCCACCGTTACAGTGTCACCAGTGCTCCGTGGCTGTCAAGGAAATATGACTGCGCTAAATTGGCTATTAGAATTGTCACATGTAGTTAGATGAGCCATTGGAAAGGTTCTGGGTGTGAGCTCCGCATGTGGTTGACAGAGCGCTAACTTATACACTCTCAATATTTTCTCAAAGGTGTCAGTGGACATTAGATGCTCGATGCACATGCAGATGATAAGAACATGCTTGTCCAGAGTGTTTGCCAAATCGTCTTTAGTATCGCATTTTTCCCTAAGTCAGCAAGCACCTGTGAAGACGAGTACACTGCATATATGTACAAATATACGAGTACATACTTATACATACATATAATATAATGACGCCGTTAGAATCAGCAGGAATGTGCTGGCGCGCGTTTGCATTATTCGAGATTTTATCGCCGAATTCCTTGCGTCGCTTTTGGCACAATTTCCAATGCAATTTCAGAATATTAACTAGCTATGTTATTGCAGCTTTTATGTCACCAGATTGCAATACAAATGCATAAAATCATCATTTTTGCGGTTAATGGGAGAAATTGAATTTCAATTGGCATTGATGCGATGGCGTTGCAGGATACGAGCGTCTACGTAAATGCTTTTATGGGGTGTTAAGGAAAATGGCTTCGGGTATATTAACGGATTTGAAGAAGCGGAAAATTATGTTGATCGCTTACAGCGAAATCTTTCTAAGCGATACATTCATACACACATACCAGATGTATATTTATACTGGACATGTATGTTAACGCAACTAGGAATGTTTCACTCCACTAATGCTGAAGAAAATATTGTATCGTGCGACATCAACGAGGAATTTGTATTGAAATACTTCCTTAATGTTATTTCAATGGTAAATTTATGGAGGTTTTTATTTCGGAAATCTAATACTGATAAGAAATAAAATCGAGTTGGCAGTAGGGTTTGCATGGACATACACTACTATAGGTAGTCCTTTGTGAAGCCATAGAAAAGAAGAACTTCTGTGTTCGAACTTACAAAGTAGCAAAACGCTTAGTAGCATAGGCGAATTTGGACAGGCAGGATGTCTGAGAGTATGCGCTCCCAAATGCTTAAGTCTTGACTACCCAAACGCGGGACAATCAAGAAGGAAATGTTGAGTTGTTTCCACCTCATCTTCTTCTATACACCTTCTACAAATGGCGTCTGGTAGGATTCCCAGCCTTACTGCGTGGAAGCCAATAGGACAATGGCCGTAAAAAGCCCCAAAACAAGGGAGAGCAAGCCTTACTGAGGGCATAGAGATCATTAGATCTCTTGCTATAGAGCTTGAGCCAAAAGCCTGGTCAAGCTTCCGGTAAGCCCAGTTATCTAATAGTAGAATACAAAAGGATATGGGAGAACTGACCCGCTTCCATTCCACCGATAGCGGTTCTAGGGTTACTTTTCTTGCTCGCTCATCAGCTTTATAGTTTCCTGCGATTCTGCTGTGGCCTGACACCCATACCAGTTTTATCACAAAGACACTAGATGCTATTGATAGCAAGGTTGGGCACTCTTTGACCATTGTTAATGAGTTCAAGGCTAGTATAGCTGCTCTGCTATCTGAGTGGATGGTCACTTCTGTGAAGGAGGCAGCACTCGTGATTTACTGCTACCCTAATGGCTGCAACCCCGGCCTGAAAGACACTGCAATAGTCAGGAAGTTTGAAACTGGAGTTGATAGAGAGCTCTTGGTAACAAACTCCTCCACCAACCTTCCCCCCATGCTTTGACCCATCCGTGAAGAAGCTCGCTGCCCTTCTCTTCCAACGATTTCTTCTCACCCACAACTCTTTCGCCAATATATGGGTAGAGAAGGAGCCGCCAGAGTTCAGCTTGGCGACTCCATGATCCATGCGATTCGATATGAAGTCAAAGTGTGTGAGGAGTTCCGAGTTTTCAGACACGTGTTCCTTTAGAAACACAGACTCTCTGAGTCTGATGGCTACTTTCGCACCCATACACCTCCCGGCGACGCACACGGGCTATATTTAATGTACAATATGGCGTTAAGTGCCATGGTTGCAGTGGACCTTAGTGCACCACAAATGCTGATGAGCGCCGCTCATTGAACGCTCTCGAATTTCTTTACAAGTATGGTAATTTCTAAAGTCCTTCATCTCATAAAGACTCCATAGAACATAATGGGCTTAACAATGGTGACTTTATGCCAATGGCTCCTCTACAGCAGTACTAGGCAATTGATGCCCTTTTTTGCTCTCTGTTCGATATACGGCTTCTATGCAAGAATCCTATCCAGGATGAGCCCTAGATATTTTACAATATCCGCTGGTTGCAGACAGATATCTCCCATTTGAAGGAGCGGTGTCACCGGGATCTTGTATCTTCTTGTAAATAAAACCATCTCAGTTTAATTTGAGTCGATGCCGAGACCGTTTACGACTACCCAATTTTTTGCGTGGGTATAAAAGTATATATTATTGTGATCAATGAATGGCAGCCGGTGCCAAAAGACGCGTGCACACCAATTTGCCTAAATACTTTATTGTTACTTGAAGCATTCTTACGCAGAGAAAAGACATTTAGTATTGACATCGGAGGGTTGGAAGGCACAGATGTTAAGCCATGTAAATAGAACCGTCAACCCGTTCTTCAGTCACTGCAATCAAACTACTACTTGCTTTCCGGCCCAAATGGCAACGCGCCCCTTGCACCCACAACAAAAGGAATGCGTAAACGCAACTAATTTTTACGACTTTCCTATGCAAATTGTAGCAATTTTATGAGGCAGTGCATTTTGAAAAAAAATTCGGTTTTTGGCACCCCTGTTGGTTAGCAGCGTCGCGCCTTGCCAAGTACAGCGCTGTGCCCACTTTAAGGTGGGACAGGTATTATTTTTCTTTCAACAAATTGCTGTGACTTTCTTTGTGAGACGTTCTTACAATTGCTGGATTGTTGGGTGTAAACATTATTTTTATGTTTGTTAATTTGCTTTCTTTTTTCCAGCGAATTTTCCTTATTTTCACAATTTCACGGAAATTTGCATTTTTAAACCAACTTGAACTTCAGCAAGAAGCGCAGCTGAAGAGGGAGAATGGGGATGTTTTCGCGTTACGCTTTGTCTCCTTGACTTTTGGATCTTTTTTGCATTCTTTAACGTTTGTTAAGTAAAATTGGAGTGTAATAAATTAGAAAAAATGTGCAAAGGGCAACTTTTAATTAGTCGCACATTGAAAGAGCAATTGACTCTGTTAGATTAATCGCCCGTAAATTTCGTTAGAATACCAAATTTAAACTTTCACAGGGTTTGTACAAATAACGGGTGATTTTTTTGAGGTTAGGATTTTCATGCATTAGTATTTGACAGATCACGTGGGATTTCAGACATGGTGTCAAAGAGAAAGATGCTCAGTATGCTTTGACATTTCATCATGAATAGACTTACTAACGAGCAACGCTTGCAAATCATTGAATTTTATTACCAAAATCAGTGTTCGGTTCGAAAATTTTTTATCGACAAATTTTGTTCAGCGATGAGGCTCATTTCTGGTTGAATGGCTACGTAAATAAGCAAAATTGCCGCATTTGGGGTGAAGAGCAACCAGAAGCCGTTCAAGAACTGCCCATGCATCCCGAAAAATGCACTGTTTGGTGTGGTTTGTACGCTGGTGGAATCATTGGACCGTATTTTTTCAAAGATGCTGTTGGACGCAACGTTACGGTGAATGGCGATCGCTATCGTTCGATGCTAACAAACTTTTTGTTGCCAAAAATGGAAGAACTGAACTTGGTTGACATGTGGTTTCAACAAGATGGCGCTACATGCCACACAGCTCGCGATTCTATGGCCATTTTGAGGGAAAACTTCGGACAACAATTCATCTCAAGAAATGGACCCGTAAGTTGGCCACCAAGATCATGCGATTTAACGCCTTTAGACTATTTTTTGTGGGGCTACGTCAAGTCTAAAGTCTACAGAAATAAGCCAGCAACTATTCCAGCTTTGGAAGACAACATTTCCGAAGAAATTCGGGCTATTCCGGCCGAAATGCTCGAAAAAGTTGCCCAAAATTGGACTTTCCGAATGGACCACCTAAGACGCAGCCGCGGTCAACATTTAAATGAAATTATCTTCAAAAAGTAAATGTCATGAACCAATCTAACGTTTCAAATAAAGAACCGATGAGATTTTTTAATTTTATGCGTTTTTTTTTAAAAAAAGTTATCAAGCTCTTAAAAAATCACCCTTTACATTACAAGTACATACATAGTAATAAATGAAGAGTAAAGAATAAAACCAATACAATGTTTTTTTGATGGAAATGTTATCGTAATTGCATGGAGAATAACATACAGCTGCCTGTTGAAATATTAATTAAAAAAGGTCAACGTTCATTATTTTATTGTCTTAAAAAGTTTATGTATATCAACTCCTAAGTATGTGTTTGTTTCAGTTTCTGATATGTAATTTAAGCTGGCTAATTTCTGGATGATGGAGCTATGTGTAGAAATTCACACGAGTAGGGAAAGTTCTCGGAGCGCCATTCATTTGGGAGTGGCCAAAAACTCTGCTTTTACATATGTATGTGCTTGAGTCACACACGACTTCCAGTCTTAAACCAAGTATCCTCTGGGTAGCCAAAAGAACATCCGTTGCGAGCTAAAGTGAGAAGGCGAAACAACCCCTCCCCAGGGCTGTGCGCTGGGTTTGGGACCCGATATGTAAAAAGCACTACCAATGAAAAGGAAACAACAGCCTCGGACGAGAGCATATCCGATGGTTGGAATTCAACTGAGCTCTGCCCAATCCACAAAAAGGAGACCCCACAATCTGTGCCAAATACCGTGGGACCTAATACGTGGGGCTTCAGACCTGGAAAATCAACAACTGACCAGATATTCATTATGAGTCAAATCATTGAAAAGACCCGTGAAAAGTGGATCGACACGCACCACCTCTTCATCGAGTTTAGAGCTGGTTTTAACAGCACGAAAAGGAGCTGCCTTTATGCCGCTATGTCTGAATTTGGTGTTCTAACAAACCAATATCCGTACTGCTGTGTAAACTGACGTTGAGCAATACCAAAAACTCCGTCATGATCGCGAAGGACATCTCCGAGCCGTTCATTACCAAACGAGGTTTCAGACAAAGCGATTTATTTTCTTGTGACTTCTTCAATATACTCTTGTAGAAAATAGTTCGAGCTGCAGAATTAAATAGAGAAGGTACAATCTTCTATAAGAGTGTACAACTGCTGGCGTACACCGATCATATTGATATCTTTGGCATCAGCAACCGCGCTGTTAGTTCTGCTTTCTCCAGACTGGATAAGGAAGCGAAGCAAATGGGTCTGGTAGTGAAAGAGGGCAAGACGAAATGTCTATTAACTTCTAAGACGTAGATAATTGTGTCTATCTGGAAATCAGTATTAACAGCAACAACAATGTCAACTTCGAAATCCGACGCAGAATATTTTTTGCCAACAGGTGTTACTTCGGATTGAGTAGGCAATTGAGAAATAAAGTCCTCTCTCGACGAACAAAATCTATAAGTCACTCATCATCCCCATCCTGCTATATGTTGCAGAGGTATGGACGATGACAACATCTGATGAAACGAAGTTACAAGTATTCGAGAGAAAGCATTGTCAACGGAGAATACCGCAGTCGATGGAACCACGAGCTGTACGAGATATATATTTACATAGTTCAGCGAATTAAAAGGCAGCGGCTCGCTGGCTAGGTCATGTCCTCCGAATCGACCAAAACACTATAGCTCTGAAAGTATTCGACGCAGTACCCGCAGTACCCGCCGCACGGGGAAGCTGAGGAAGAGGAAGACCGCTATTCTTTTGAAAAGACCAGGTGGAGAAGATCTGGCTTCGCTTAGAGTCTACAATTGGCGCCACATTGCGAAAAGAAGAAACGACTAGGGCGCTGTTGTAAATTCGGCTATAACTGCGTAAGTGGTGTCTAAGCCAATAAAGAAGATAACTGTATTTTGTAAAAATTTTATTGTTTAAAGTTGAAACAATGATTATGGCTGCCATACACTCACACATATGCGCCGATTCCGCTGACTGATTTGCATAATTTGTCCACAATCAGTGTTTGCATAACAATTGTTACAAGCCTCCAAGCCTCGCACAGGCGGATAATTTGATTTGCGCACAGCCTTTCGTTTCCATTTGATTCGATTATTGCAAATTATTTGAAATGTTAAAAAACGCTTTCGTAGCGCTAAGGAATGCGCCCACAGCAAACACACTCAAATATTAACCCCTTTTGTCGGTGTGGTAAAGGGCTGCAGCAACACAAACAAAACTACATACCTACACGCATACATATATGTACATATGTATGTATGTATACGGACATGTCGAGACCACCAGTAACCCCTTCATCAGCAACAGCTGATGAACCACCCCACAGTCACAGCCACATGTTTTCGGCAACAATCGAATGTTTAAGAAATCATTGAATTGCCGTTAGACACACATGCATACATATGTATCTAGCGGCTTTACAAGTGTCATGTAGTGGCGTGTTATCCTTAAGTTGGTAAAACGTATGTTCGTGCTCGCTTTAAAGCGTTTGTTGGAATTGCTGGCAGTGGCACATGGAAGATTTATTGCCAATTGGTGGCGACATAAATCGTCGATTTGTATGATTGCCAACAATAATCGATTGAATAATTGACTTGATATGGGACCAATGCGAGGGCGCTGTGCTACGGTGGTGGGTGAGGGCTGCTGGGAGCCTATCCAAACTCTAGCCAACACTCGGTACACTGACACAATTTTTGACCAACATATTGGCATCGAGTTTAACAATAAATCATTGTTCAGTACCCGTTTGCTCACATACTGTGATCTCGAGCATGATGATGTTCCAACGCAAGAGTACAAATACATACTTATGTATTGATGTTTGCACATTCCCTCGTACATACAAATATGTTGTATAAGTAAAATATGAGAACGAAGGTGTGGTCCTTAAAGAGTGAGTACGTATCTGTACTAGAGCAGACTGATTTATAGTTAGCCAAAAAACGGAAAATTTGTATATGCGAAACATGTTCTAGGCTCATTCTGAACAAATTTGCCTAAGAGAATATTGGCCTAAAACCGATTTCGAGCCATCGATTTTTAAAAGGATTTCATGGGTTTCCTCGAGTAAAAAACAGCCTTTTTGAAAAATGAAATATTTTAGTGTTACAAACATACACTATTAACCAAGAAATTCTAAAATTTTGGAAATGAAATATTTTAAACTCGACCATTCTGCAAAAAAGATGCGCCGTGTTGGCAGGTTAACTCCTTACAGAATCATCTAGAGTGAAAAATACGTGTGTTTTTATTAAAACCTTAAACTTGGACGAAGAAAAAAACTGAAAATTCAACTTTTGGCAGACATTTTTGCAAAAAAATGAAAATTTCAGTGAGAATTTCACGATTTTTTTCAAATAGTTTTAATCAAAAAACTTTCGCCCGTATCTTTAAGAATTGTACTTCAAAGATCTATGCAAAATTTCATGAAGATCGGTGGAGTAATTCTCGAGTTCTTGAGAAATCTTGCCAACTGACTTCAAAAACACAGTTTTGAGAAAAATGCGTTTAAATACAGTGCACTTAGCTTAGATAGCCTCGAACGCACAAGTTCTCAAGACTGCAGTTTCGAAATTATTACTCATATCAATTTGAAAATTTAGGACAATGTTCTAGAGGTGTTGTAGAAGTTAATAAGACAATAAAAAAATCGAGTTTTGAAACTCGTAAACCCCTGTAACCTCTTAATTGAAATTAAATTTTTCAGAATTATAAAAATTTGTTCGTTAGTTTTTGAGTTATCCAAATGAAATAAACATAACTGCATTTTGACATTATATTAATCATCTATCGGAATTGGCGAGATCGATCAACTCTATCACAAATCTTCCCTACAGATTACTCAGTTATTTGTTCCGGTTGCCTGCCTTTAATCAAAAAGGTAAGAGAACGTAGTTTTGAAAGATTGTTCTCCAATACAAGCTTAAGAATGACAGTAAAAATAAAGAAAATCAGGCAACTATGAATATAAGTATATGTATATCATATATGTACTTACATTTTGACAAAAAAAGCAAAAGGAAAGGAAGAGAGCTCGACACCTCTCACGAGTCGATTGAACTAATTTTGGTGGAAATTTTTGGTATGAAACGTGTTCTTGCTCGACTAGTCCCAATAAAGCTATTTTTTTTTTCAAAAAGAGTATAATAAGCAGGTCTCTTTGGACCTCTTTGATCGTGCGAATTCCGATCCCACATTCATGGCGAGCATTATAACTGCCCATGAAACATGGGTTTATCAGTCGACCGAAGAGATAAAACAAAATTCGCTGAAGGTGCTGAAGGCCATCCCAAAGAGCGCTTTGAAAAGTTTTTCGAGAACTGGAAAAATCGAAATTAATATTTCAATTATTTTCTCATTGCCAAGGTGCTACCTATATATGTATGTATTTAGCAGAGTGTGGGTAATTTTAGTTAAGTGCGTAAGAAGAAAATTAATGAAAATATCCGCTTACATAAGTTGTGTACATGTATATACATATATGTATGTGTGTGTGTATTATGAGCTTTCTCACGTCTCCGTTATTTTGATTTGATATTGTTAGCTTATTATTTCAGTATATCATTATGATTTCGGTGGTACATAATGGTGGGAGGGGTATGCACAGGCGACTTTCTTCAAAATTTGCGTTCTATGTCAACGTTGCTCATTGTCTTACTGTCTGGTTGACAGAGTTGCTTATGGCACAAGTGAGTGGTAAGAAGTCTGTTTTGAGCCTTGTAGTTGTTTGTGCTGCGCCACGCTGCTGTCACCAACCCAACATCACTACACCACTACTTGTTGTTGTGAACGTAACGGAAATGAGCAGGAACAATGGTTGCATAATTTTTCAAAACATAAACGACCGTGAGGCCGAAAAGTGCCAAGGCAGACTTGCCCTTACCGTCATTTACTAAGGGTACCAATTTGTAGTTGCTCCTGCGGCAGTCGCATTGATGTACCATCATTGTGTTGACAACAAATTCGATTTTAGCACCAGCCGCCAGCAATTATAATAATATGCTTACTTATACAATATTTCAGATTAACTCCCACCAGTTTGTGGTTGTTGCCCTCGTGTGTTGTTGTTGTTGTTGCATCTGAAAATAATTTACATAATTTCATTTGCGTTGAATTGACACTTGCCTGAGCAGCCAAGTGACGACATGAAGCACACACACACAGACACCGTTTTTAGGGTTCGAGCGGGGTTGAAGTGCTGTTTCGCGGCTTTCAAGAGGTTAAGTGCGTCATTGTTCGAGTTTATGGCATATTGATGGGCGTAACAGCAACTTTAAATTTCGACTGTGCGACGCTGGCAAGCTAGAAAGTTGAGGACACAATTATGTTGTTCTTATTCGGCGGGGTGCGGAAAAGCACTGAAAAATGATGTTTTTGATTTTGATTATGCAAATTTAAATGTTAAAACAAGGTGGTCGCCCTTCAAAAGAGCAGCATGTAGCTCACATATCTGCGCTTTGGCGATGTGAATGCAACCGTGTGGGAGGTGTAGCATTTTGAAATAGGAAGTCGATTCTGCTGCCCACAAAAATACAAGCACATGAACTCTGGCTTGTAATACCGAAAGTTGTGTAAAATTTAAAAAATCTCTGTAAAAAGTTTCACAAATATGCCCTATATATCTGCGTAGATATCACTGTGTTATCGATAACAATTAAATGTGGAATCGTTTATTTGCTCGTCACCAATTATGCGGACTGAAGCATACCGGAGGGAGTCATTTCTTAAATAAATGTTTCAAATAGCCCAATATTGCACAATAACCCTGTTACAAGCCGTTAAACGATTCAGTTGACTGCTTCTGAAAGGTTTTTTAAATGCCTCGAACGAAAGACTGCTACAACGCCAACTGTCAATTGTCATGGTTATACTTGAATATTTTAAACTCTTCTTTTCTGGTCAACTAAGCAATACTTTTTCGTCGTTAATGCGATAAGCTCATATGTATGCACGTTTCATGTCTTCAAATTACTCAAAACGGTTTCCACGGAACTGTCGTTTAATTTTGCTGAATAGCCAGAAGTCCCTCTAGGAGCTAAATCAGGCGAATACCGTGTTTGCGGCACGATATTGGTTGAAAATTTGACGGAAAACTCACGAAGAATCAATGCAGTATAATTTGAGTGATTTTGGAACCAATCATGCTTTAACTTTTCTAAGGTTGAAATCATCTTTCAAAATGGCTTTCACTGATACTTCCGATATTCCAAAGATGCCATTAAGATAGCTGACTGTTAATCATCTATTCTCAATAGTTCATGTTGATGTCCATCCTGTACGTGGTTTGTCGTCAACGCGTTCTCGATTCTCTTTACTAATTAAAAACACTTGCTCACGACAAACAATTATCACCGAAGGTCTTTTCCTTCTGAACGTTTCCGCACCCAGAAATTTGATTCCGCACACGAAGTTTATTGGAACTTCTTTGTTGAATAATTTCACTCATCGTAAAAATGAATGCACTTTATGTACTTGAGAAAGACAAACGTATATTAAACACTAATGATTATTTTAATGTGACATTTGTCACACATTTCAGAATGGACGCGGATTTCAGAACAAGCTAAAAAGCAAATTCATTTGACGTTCTAATTCATAGCAGTTTCTGCGTAGCAACGTAATCGTAGACCAAGGACCAACTTCCGTCTTTGTCGTTGCCACGAGAAAGTTGGTTACAGTAGGTTACGAACTGACGTCCACTCACGATATGCATCAGAGTCAGACCGACTATCACCGTCATGGGGAGCATTTTACCAGATTCCCATAAACGTTCGCTTTTATTTTATAAGCTAAATAGTTAACGCGGCTCTTGACTTTTATTCGTAATGTTATCCTGTTATCCGGTCGTCACTTGTAATATGAATTAACAGCTGCAATGAGCTTGTCTTCAAATTAATTTGATTAATTGAAGTTGTTTATTTTATTCACATACGCTACAATTTCAAAAGAGCGCCATCTGTTTATCAATTGCTTGTGTTATACTTCCGACAAGTGAAAAATAGGTGTCGCTGCAAAGCAGTAGTAAGAAAAATGAGTTTACTTTTAATTATACAATAAATTTTTCCACTTATTATAAAGCGTTGCGAGTGCGGAGTGTAATAAGATGTTCCGAGTATGAAATACCGTTTTCTGAGTCCTTTTTAAATCAGAGATCTGTGACATTTAAAAGCCGTTTGAAAATAATTTGTGTGCAAGCACCAACCGGACACTACTACTGTAGCTATGAGGAGTTCCAACTGGCAAAATACTTGCAAACTCTACTTATCTCTCGCCTTTCTAGCTTCAACCTTCTTACGAGAACCATTCTCATCTCACTTCTGAACTTATTTACACGAATATTTTATATGTTGTAGTTGGGGCAAAGCGGGTTTTGTGTTTCTCCTTTAGATTGAAGTTCCTCCATCTTATGCACCAATTTGTAGGATAACGGCTACTTAACGCCTGCCAGAGAAACAATCAATACCTTTACCAACTGTCTCCATGTGGAGGAAGTTCTAGAATTGAAAGCACCAACAATCACAAACCTTAAGCTCAATTCCCACGACAGCCGGTTCTACGCAACCGGAATTTACTCGGATTTCATCCGACCAAGGGCTGTTTTTTCGGCGATCTAACCCCGTTACAAAAAAAAAACGGTAGCTCGAGCTGTTTCACGAAATTTAGGTAACTGCTTATGAAAATCGGAACATTAATGAGATACCTTCGTACAAGTTTACTGGACACGATAAACCCGAATTTCTAATTTATTTCAGCCATAATATCTTGGGAAGATAATAGGATCAGCCTTGCTTTTTCTCATGATGGCGTTATCAGGATTTTCCGTTGTTTAACGTTACGATGTTCTTTGCCATTTTCCTCGAACAATTCATAATTTTGGCAATCGGAATACGACGCAAATTTCCACACATTTTTGTTTAACTTGATTTAAAAAGTGTGCCATTCCTCTGACCATGACTATATCCATATACTTATACAAATATAAAATAAATAAAACCATTTTCAAACTTTTTGTCTTCCGTGTAAAATATACGTTTTTATTGTATATATAGATATATATATTTTTTTGTAATTGCCCATAGAAATATGTTTATAAATGTATATATGTAATTATGTATATTAGAATTCTCAAGTAATAGAAATATTTAAATGATTGTTAGTTTTGTTTTGCCGAATAATTATCGGCAATTAGTGTAAGCTAAATATAAGAATAAGTAGAATAGATAAATGAAATGTTTCTTGTAGAATCAAATATACCAACTAAGGTAGGATAATTATTAGCTTAACTCATTTTTAAATAAGAGTTGTCAATATTCACACCTAATTAGTTGTTTAATAAAGTATGAAGTGCACCGAAAGCGAGCTTCAGCTGTTGCACCTATTAATATAATAGGAAAGGAATTCAAGCGTTTACTGCAAAATAGCTCAAATTTGAGGGTATTGGGCATCCAAAGTAAAATGTCAGTCATCAATTTGTAATTCATCATATTTGTGTATATGTGTTGGTTTTCATTTAATATAGTCTGAAATTAATTTACCTGCCATCTCTTTTAGTTTGATAAGTAATTTCATAAGGAACATTTTTAAATATATAAGTTACTGAGCCATGCGAGGCCCCATATGTAATCAGGCACTTTAGTGTTTTCGAAACAAAAAAGTAGCTGTATATTATCCACCCAACAATTTCTGCAAATTTCATAATAATTATTGCTCTACTAACTCAATAGACATTTAGCTATCGGCTAAATTGTGATTCATAACCTTTCGTAATCTTAGCGCAATTTAGAACAACTTTACTCCTTTGGAATATGCCGCAGTGTTTTGTGCTCACAACATTGTGATGCGTTTAAATTGACAAATTCCATACAATATAATCATTCGAATGATGTCAACATTCAGAATAACGACGGAATTTGTGACACCAATACACTAATCCATTTCTGGTAATGGTTTGTCAAAACGCTTTTTGCAGTTTCACATTCTCCTTTCAATTACCTTTAAAATCTAAATAATTTAATTGCCTTCACCTCTAAATTAAGTGTTCTACCATCCCCACTCCATCCCAATTATTCCACTTTGCATCTTATTAGGTATCGATTTTATCTAAACAATAAAAAAAATTCTATTGCAATTGGAAATTTGATTGGGTTTGTAATTTCCCCAACAATATGAACCAATTTCGAGTGCATCGGATACCTTCTTAAACGGTAAGCTGTCAACTTGAGCAGCAGGAGGGTCATATTATGACTCGCCACGTTAGTTTCTACCCTAGCCTAAGGAGCAACCGATAGCAAGTATCTCAAATCGGTGGTGGACCACGTATGTAGCGCAATTGAGGCGTAAAACTCATTGATAAGTTGTTGAGGTTGTCACAGCAGTTGGGCTGCATTAGACAAGCGGCGCATAGGAAGGTTATTAGCGCCAGTTGCATGGGCACGGCTGCTTTTGCAATGCGCCAAGCCCAACTATTATGCGGTAGTTTATCATTCTTTTTGTCTGCAGTGTCCAAATCAAATTCCAAATCCGGATCATCAGCGGGGTCACCAGAGTCCGGGGCAGCAGCAGACAAATATCTACGAACTTCGGTGGCATCCGAAGCGTTGTTGGTGTTGCTGTCATTGTTGTTATCCAAATTGTTACCTGACCCTGAAGGTCTTTTGTTCTGCTTTTTCTGTCGGCCATTTCTTGTTGATGCTGCTTTACTTGGAATAGCGCTATTCTGGCCATGAGTTGGACTTCCTCTTTTGCTAAAGGCATTGCCATTAGATTTAGAGCTCTCAGTGCCTTTGACGCCAATTTCAGTTACAGGTACGAGTAGTTGTTGTGCTTCGGTTTTCTGCAATTGCTGTTGCATTTTCTTATTTTGGTGCGAGGCAGCTGTGCGCACAATCAAGTCGCGACAAGTATTTTGCAAATTCTTGAGTTCCGCTTCAGCTGATTCCATGCGCACTGCAATGGATTTCATTGCTTCACTACCAGGTGCTAGAGCCTGTTCAAGTTGCTTCACTAAGCGTCGTAATACGCCGAGTCGGCGCTCACGCTCAGACAAGCCGCCATCCGAAGTTGCGCCACCGTCCGAAATGCCGGAATCCGAAAGTGAACCATTTGAAGCAGTGAATTTTGCAATATGTAAGATGTGGTTCGGGTCCAGATGTTCCCGCACTGCAGTGAGCTGTGAATCCAAATAATGAATTCCAATTGAATGACTTTGAGGAGAATTGTATAATACAATAACGACGGGTATTTACCTGTTCTTCGCTGACATTTACACGCTCCGAAAGTAATTTAGCAACGACTTTCACATTCTGTGCGAGTTCCACTGGCGTTGTTTGACCTTTATCTAGAGCGCCCTCCAGCCCTTTCAGCGTGCCACGATCATGACCGAGCGCTTGCTGAAATTCGTACAGACCACTTTCCAACTGGCGCCAAGCCAGCAAGGAGTTTGTAAGTGTCTCCAATTGTGTGTTTATTCTGTGGAAAGAGAAACGTGAAATTTTTGATGTTGACTGAAACCAAAACCAACTATGACATTTTATTACCTTGCGTCAGCATCATCCCATGCACTGTACATTCCACTCACTTCGTTCTTCAAATGCTTATGGAATTCGTTCTCCGAGTTTATTAACGTTTGTATGTCCAAAACTTTTGTATTGCTACCAACAGTGCTAGTCCCAATCGTAGAAGACAGCTTCTTTGTAGCCTCATTTATATTTGTAGTCACTGTATCGGTTTCCCCTTGGGTTATGGTTACAAGTGTTGAACACTTTGCAACCTCTCCTTCAGTGACACTGGGCATGGCGGGGCTACCAAGCGCTTCAACATCGACTTTTCCAGCATCTTTCAATTGCTCCGCTGCTATGGCATTCTGCAAGCGTCGCTCTTGGCGTGTTAACCAACTGTGCACACTGGCGTTAAGCCGTAGCATATTTGTGCGGTAATTTTGCAGTTCCGTTTTCTCATTCTACAAAACAGTTAGTCGTTAAGTCAAGCACAAGTTGTAAGCGAACTGAAAAACTCATCTGCTTACCTTTAAAGCCTCTATGGCGACTTGTATTTGTGGCTCTGTATCCAGTAGCTCAAATGTGCCACTATCACCCAATTTGCCAAGCGCGTGCTTAAGTATGATCATCTCTTCCTGCATCTTACGGGCAGAGGCAGCATTTTCACTCCAGTTCAGCAGATCCTCCCAAGCCGCTAGTAAATCTGAAATTAAAGTGCATTGTAGCTGGGTGAATGAAACGAATCGGATGTGAGTAGGTAAGTAACTACAAAATCAACGAACCAACGCCGAGTTAATTAAGTTCAACGGTTCCCTCAAACGGAACGTTTACGCACGAATTACGCTAACCACCTGACCGTGCCCCGTTTGCTATTGACTACAGTGTTTCAATTGAAAATATGACGGTGCATTTTCAAACCGGCAATCAACTCAAATGTTATTGTATGCACTTACAGCTCTAAATCATAAAAATATTTATGAATACGTGCATACGAGTAAATATGTACATATTTATTTAGAACATGAAAGGAATGCAATTTAGGCGATTTTGTGGAAATTTCTAATGTCATACGCCTTATCTCAACAAAAAAAAGCACAGGACAGGGAATTTACACACAATATTTATGTGCATGTATTCATAGAAATAAATTTCAATTGCACATTTCGTCCGTAAAAGTTGATTGACGAAAAATCTCGGTACAAAACAAACACATAACGCAACTTCGTATGATTATCGATCGCGAAATTGAAACCGCATAAGCGACCGCACCTTGTGAAGCTCAACAGCGTACTGGTCGTCCGTGCTTGAGATGCACTTACATTGAGTAGGTTGTTGCTGAAAGGCATCCAACACACAAAGCAAGCAACCGAAATGCAATCAAGTTCGGTGCGCTGGAGCAAGTAATGAGTCAGAACTCGACAAGCCAAACCGGCGATTTGCATGATTAAATGCAGCACCACTACGAGAGTTTTCTGCGCAACACAAGGCCACAGCCACAATTCAAGTTCGATGGTTATATGCATTTGAGCGCAGTTACCTGCTGCTGAGGCATGAAATCATAAGTAGAAGTGGTGAAGTGCAGTTACTGATTTGTCTATATATTTATGCATAGGTTGTGTTGGTATTATTGGTGTTGGCTATTATTCAAACCTACATATCTTACATACACATGCATGGGTTTGTTACAGAAAATTCTAGTTGAGACTTAAAATAAGTTTGTCTGTTTATGGTCAAAAGCGAAAAGTGAAGAAAATGAACAAATAATGTTGTTTGGCACACAGGAGCCGAACCAATTGATTTTTTTTTTAAATAGTGTCCGAAAATGGTGCTATGGTCAAAGTCATTGGCTTTCATAAATTACGGACACACAAATTCTTTTAAATTATTTGAATTATTGGACTTCATCTGATTCAAACGAAAAATGACTAATAAGCAATAAGCTTAAGCAATGACAAATATTATTTGGCTGTTTTGACATCAGCACATATTTTTAAACAACGCATGGTTGCTTACGAAATTTCATAAAAACAACTGTTCTGAGCTGCGCTAAATAAAATGGGATGTGAGCAGCAATTATCCGGTCCGCACGCTTGCATATTGTATAAGTATGATTGCTATGGAAAAAAGTCGAACAGAAAACTTGCTGGAAATGCGACGTATTTGTTTTGTTTATCACAAGTCAATGCACTTTCAGTAAATATATGGACAGTAAGCATTTATATCCATATGCATATATGTATGTACATACAGATGTATGTAAGCAACTAGTTTAACTTAGTATCTGTCGTGCAGCTACTAACCCGTATAAGTATGTGCATGTGCACACGTAGTAAGCAAACGTGACCGCGTCACAGATTCCTAATGAATATGCAATTTCATTCATATGAAGGTGCTAGTGCTGACCACTTTTAGGCAACGACGGAAGTTCGCCGCAAATTATATGAAATACAGTTGGAATTTTACAAATTGCACTTGTAGCGCCGGTGCAATGTATGAGTGAGTGTCATGACGACTAGAAAAATGTTGTTCAAAAAAGGGCGCCTTCGACACTGAAACCGCATTGCCACCTATAAGCGGCTGTGTTAGCATTTAATTATGCCAATATTGAGGCTTTTAGTTGAATATAAGTATGTATATTTCTTATAGTGGGCAACATAACAACTTGAACTGTGATTTAATTTTTTGTTGCTATGGCTCAAGCAAAGACCGGTTTATGTGAGTAGCAAGAGATAAGGCCAACAAATAAATACATATTTATTTACGTACGAATATACATACATACTTACATATGTATGTACGTAAGCTTTTGATATCAAACAGTCTTAATGGAATTTAAATTCATATATGGTATTAATTGTTTTGAGATTGTTTTAGGTTTTTCAGATCAAAGTAGGCCAGAAATTAAAAACAATTGATAAACTATTGCAAACAATTTAGAAGATGCAACACAACTTCTAACAGACAGTCCGCGCATATTTCCTTCCATGCTGATTGACACTTATACGTAAAGGGTGTACCAAAATTAACACAAGATTTAAATTTGCCGCAATTTTCGTAGGAAAGAAAAATGTGTCTTCATTATTGAGCAATATTTCAAAAATAATGAAACCTTAGCTCACTGTTTGGTGTGAATTTTAGGCATAATTGAACCATACTTTTTTGAAATGTGGCACTTCAACACTTTTCGATTTCTTTTTATGTGTCTATTTAAAATCAAAGTTCAATGGCAATAAGCCTATTTAATCAGGCGAGCTTTAAAGGAGGAGACGCAGCGTTCCAACAATGAAATTCAGCCACATTTATGCAAAATAGTCAAAGAAAACTCCGAGAAACCAGTCCGTATGTGTATGGGAAGCCATGGAGGCCTCAGCGACTATCCTATGTACTTTATGATTCACTAAAACAATTACAAACAAAAGACTAAAAAATTTGTTTTCTATTTAATTCTAATGGCGCGTTAATTTTGGCACACCCTTTATATGCAGTTATTACTATACGAACTTAAATGAATGTGTTCATTTGTTTATATTTGACGGTAAATAGCAGAATAAGTTGTACCTTGTTCTGAAGAGGATCGTGATACCGATGACGATGAACTCGCTGAGAGCATTTCGGAAATGTCTGTTTGTACTGCGACGCTGACTTTCATTTTCAATGACCTTCAGATGTATGTGCATAGAAATGTATACTATATATGTATATGTACTAAGGGTGTAGATATATATTTACACAAAATTCTCCACTTAAAAGCGTTTATGATGATTATTGCCACTATTTATGTACATATGTGTATATGGATGTAAAAACTTTTATTTGATTGCGTTTGAATTGAGCAAGCTTATTAATTAGTTTCGTGTACAAAAAGGGGTGCAAGACTTTGTTGCGGTGAAATTGGAGCATTCGCACTTGAATATAGTCCAGCTGTCTGCACACATTTAATAAATTTTCAAGTGGATTCGTAAGTAAACTACTTAAAGTGGACTCTTCGTCTTTTAAGCGCTTTTTTGGATTTGCTTATCAGCTTACCAAAAATATTTGGTTAGAACTTTGAATGCTTAGAATGATAGTTTCATCCATTTATTTCAGCACATGGTGAGCATTTGTTTACTACTGATATAACGGTAGTCATCTTTGGGTGGCAAATTGTACACACATACATATGTATGTACATAAGAGTATGAAGTATTTTTTGTTGGGTTTGAGGCCGCCCTTTCGTAGTCTCCCTTAGCAGCTCATATAAAACGCTGAGAATCACCCTCTCAATGATTATGCGCCGTTAAATTGTCTTGTGTCACTATACTAACAATACATCGCTGATGTCACGACGATATTTTCTAAATATTATTATAATAATTCGAGTTTGCTTCAGGTACAAAACTATATCACAGATGTTTTATTGCATTAAACTGAGATTCTGCACTTTGGCCAAGGAAAAAAGTTAACCGCCTAATGACCTAATTTCTCAACATTTCTGCTACTGTCCAAATAAACCGTTTAATACGATGGTTGCGAGACACGACACTCAACCACTTTGCTTTCGCGAGGAGCACACACTGACGGATTTGTGGCGCATAACCCCCAGTGTTTCTATACATTGTACACACTTCTCAACGAATTCAGTTACTCACTCAGCACAGCTGTTGTGTAGCAGTTGTTCCCAAACATGTTGAGAAATGTAAACACTAGCGCTGAAGTGGAAAAACATAAAAGAACAAGCTATTTGACATTCCGCATGGAGCAAATAAACCCACTTAACTCCAACCGTTTGAAAATAAAATGTTAAATTAACATAAAAGATAAAGTTGGAATGAAGTTACGGCAAATTTGCTAAAGGGCATACACCGTAGTACTCTACCACATATTTATATGAATAACAACTGCCCTTGAACTAAACAACACACAACATAAGCTTAGAGCGTAAACAGAGAGAACAGAGATGTGCCATTTAACATTTTCACGCAAATTTAACAGCGGAAAGCTAAAAACGCTACAGAGAAATAGCATGAAAGCAATAGCGAGCGATAGCTTCGCTCTTATATCAGAGCATGAGATTTTCTCTCGAGCTTTTCCTATGCTGTGGTCAAGAAACATACTTCCAGACTACAATAGATTTCTCTTGTTCTCTTGATGCTTTATATTTCGCACTTGTCATGCTTTTCTTTGCTCTCTGAGTCATTGGGCATAGATGCACATACATTCATACATATGCACATAAACAATTCCGACTACCCAGCAAGTACGGGTTGGACGACATTAAGGCATTGGGGTGGAACGTAAACAAAGGTGCGTAAGTATGTATGTATGTATGTGTGTAAATGAAAATTCATTTAGCCAAAAAAATGCTGCGTAAAAAATATTTCGAAAAAAAACCGCGACTATTACCACATTGAATAACTATTTCTTGGGTTTAAAAACATTTTATATATTATTTTCGTAGTATGTTTGTTTAATTTTATGTATGACAGCTTTATTTTATTAATTTCATCAGGCGTCAGTCGTGTCAAGCTGTTATAGCGTTATTTTTGTTCAATATTGTTTGGCATTTCATCTTGGAAAGTCTTACGCCTGAGAAACGTTTACAAATCGTTCAATTTTAATACGAAAATTCACAATCTGTAAAGTATGGGTTTCGCGCACTTTGCTCAAATTATGTTCAACATAATCGGCTGCCTGAGCATATTATTCACAACACCATCACCCATCTTGAGACCCAGCATTCATTATTGGATAATATTCGACCGAATAGACCACGTCCAGCACGCAGTGAAGAAAATATAGCAGCCGTAGCTGAGAGTGTAGAGTGTCGATTCGGCGCCGTTCGGAGCAGCTCAGACTGACGTATGGAACGACTTGGCGCATTTTACGTCGACATCTTAAATTGAAAGCATACAAAATATAACTTGTGCAATGACTGAAGCCGCCAAGTTTTCAAAGCGACATCGCTTCGCTATATGGGCTCTTGAAAAGTTCCAAGAATATCCGACGTTTTCGAGCCAAATTTTGTTCAACGATGAGGCCTCAATGGATATGTAAACAAGCAAAATTGCCGCATTTGGAACAAACAGCAACTTGAACAGATTCAAGAACTGCCATTTCATCCAGAAAAAACAACGGTTTGGTGTTGTCTGTGGGCCGGTGAAATCATTGGTTCATATTTCTTCAAAAATGATGCCGGTGAGAACGTAACCGTCCATGGCGACCGTTACCGCGTCATGATAACCGACTGTTTGACGCCTGAAATTGAAGCTTGAGATGTCAACAACATTTGGTTTCAAGAAGACAGCGCCGTTTCCCACACATCGAATCAATTAATGGATTTATTGAAAGAATACTTTCACTTCAATGTCACGTTTTGGGCCGATCGATTGGCCTCCAAAATCGTGTGATATCACACCGTTAGACTTTTTTCTATGAATATTTGTAAATTCTAAAGTCCATGCGGACAATACCGCTTTAATTCAGGCCTGGGAACAAAGCATCACGCATGTCATTCCCCAGTTACCAGACGAAATGCCCGAACGAGTCATCGAAAATTGGACTCAACAGATGGACCATCTGAGGCCTTGCCGCGAAGAACATTTCAAAGAGATCATCTTCAAAAAATAAATGTTAAAAAGTTTTTTCGAATGATAATAAACATTCCCCCATTAAAATTGAAGTTTCTGTGATTTTTCTTTAAAAAAAGTAGGGAGCCTCGAAATGGATCACCCTTTATAATAGTATGAATGTGGTAAATGTGTGGAACAGAAAAATTCAAGCAATCCTTTTATAAGGAAAATATAAGCAAAATATTTTCAAAAAAATAATTGATAATATTAGAGCAATTCTAATTGTATGCATCCGTTGCTGCTTCCTGTTGTATATAATCTAACTATGTACATATGTATTTCTGCAAAGTTGAGATAATTCCTCGAGCTTCTGCTACCATTTGTGAGAAATGTAATTTGACAAATGGTAGAGCTTACGGATTAAACCAACACCACCAAACGGTCATAAATTTCATGGCAAGCTTTCCATGGTTGAAAAATACTAGAAAGTGTGCCACTGTCTGCACAGGGCAGTGTATAAACCGCGAAGGCCGCACAATGCTCTTTTAAATATGTACCATATACTATATATACGTACATGTAGATATGTAACCATAACGGTGTAAAATATGATATCATCTAAAGCACAAATTGTACACATACAGGTAAAATATTAAAGAGTGTTAGTATCCAAAAAGTTATATTTTAATATACTAAATAAAGTATTTAATTTAACAAATATTAAATTACAAGTGTGAGCCCTTTACCTGTACTATAAGTTCTCTAGTTAGTTTTAGTACTGTAATTTAGTAATGAGAATAGTGATGACAGTGAGAGATTAAGTGGAAAATGAGCTAATTCACAAGTTGAACATTTGACAAAACACATGAAGAATGAAACAAGCACTACGTTTACTAAGTGTATTAAATTAACGCGTACAAAAAAGCAAAACGATAAAATGGCAAAACTACGAAAAATCAAACGCGTGTATTCATAAGTTTAAAAAATACATAGGCAATCTTTATTGGTAAAATTGGTTAAATCAAATAAAATTATAGAGAAAATAATAAATTCGTAATATGCTTGTCAAATGCATAAGAATACACTTGTTTTTGTAAAACTATGTTAGCTCTTTCTCAAAAATTCAATTATTCAGGAATATTGCAAAAATATCGCTTATTCAAACTTATAGATAGGTATGCTTGTATGTGCATAAGTGTGTGTATAGATATACTTATAAAAGTATGGGAATGTAAAATAATACATTTATGAAGTTTTAAAAACATAAGGTCACAATGTATTCAAAAATTTTAAAGCTTCAGTTGTATATGATATCCTCCCCTGCTTTGCATTATTTAGAAGAATCTTTTGAAGAATGGTATGCTGCAGTTCACCATCGAGTACAAGCTCTTTAGTGTGTTTACAAGAAAACGGTATAGAGTAAAGTACATCAACATATTACTAACGTCCAACAAAAAGTCTATTGTTCGCGCTACGAAACGGGTAATGGGCGCACACTTGCAATCGAGGTGAATACAAAGAGCCAACTCACCTTTTGTCTGGCCGGCACACTGTGCAGACAGCACTGTGCCAGGCGGACCACGTAGTACGGCTTCCAGACACCGTATGTTGTCACGGCAAGTGCTAATAATCTCCGTCTGAAATGACCAAGAAAAGCGGTTTTATTTCACCAATAGCTCATCATGATACCATTATTAAATAGGTGGATATTCCAACTTACATAATCCTCTGGACGCAGTAGGTGACAACGTATCTTTAAGGCTTCCGTGTCTTCCAAACGATTTCTGCTTTGTTGTAGTAAATTACGCATCTCCTTTTCATCATCGGAGTCATCGCAGCTGGACGACGAAGTGGCCGGTATGACTTTGATGCTTTTATCAAGGTTGCGCGATGAGCGACGCCGATCGTCAATTTTGCGACGTCGAGTTGATGTGTCGCTTTCCGAAGTGCGACGCAACGACTGCGCCGATTGACTCATACCAAATTCCAATTTTCGACCAGTTGAATCGGATTTTCTTTGCTGATTAGCTTTCTCAAAACCGATCCTGGGTGTAATTGCGTTGACTGAAGATGATGTCGATATGGCGGGAGTACGCGTATTTTGTGCATCAGTTGAATCTTAACAAATGTATATGCAAACATTAAGTTCTGTAAATTTGTTAAACCGAGTTGCTGAGCTTACCTTGACATGATTTACGACGAACCTCTAATGTTTTACGTCTACGCTCGTATTCCAAGTCAAGTGCACGGCGACGTCTGGCGTGGTCCACACTGTTAGCAATTGTATCTTGCGTGATCGCTTTCGTGTCTGCTTGTTGCAACGAGTCCATACGTGGTGGCGACAACGAATCCAAATTGTTGGCAGCAGACAGCGACGAACAGCAATCTGACTGCGAATCGATGAAATTTCTGGGAGAGAAAAGTTTATTTATAGTTGGTTGTCATATTAGCGAACAATCTATGTACTATATATTATTAGTCCCAGTGAGAAAAGTATGGTTTAAAATTTTTTTTAAATTAAATTTAAAATTTTTAAAATTTTTTTTTAAATTTTCACTAAGCTAGTATTTTAAGCGCTACCATAATAGTTTGTCTGTTAGACTTGTTTGATTTTTTACCTGTAGTCATCTCCGAATTCCATAAGTTTCCTGGCTGCATCCGAATCGAAACCTTCGGAATAATTTTCGGAGTTATATTTTTCTTGATAATTATCCCAAGCTGTCTCTGAAAAACTGCTATGGTGATCTTCAGTGCCAGTGGTGTATTCTGTATTCAATAAAAGAACCAAAATTAATTTGAGCCTTTCACGACTTGTATTCTAATTAATAACGAAAGTGCATAGCGTAAGTTAAACATGTTGGAAAAGTATCCAGAAATCATAGTCAGCAAGATCAGAAAAATATTCATTGGGCCGGTTTACTCTAAAGATTTTGAAAACATTTTCCAAGTTACGTATTTGCAAAGGTTTAGCATTTGTAAAGACAACACAGACTTCAAAACTTCTTTTATATCTTAAGTAAGAGTCAATTAGAAATATTTTAACTGAGCATAAGCCACAGATCGAACTTAAATCACGATGTTTGCTGGATAGTATATGTATATTTGTTTGTATAGCATACAACCATTTGATTTGCACATTTGTTAACTGAAAATCGCAAATCCATCAACATGGATCTACGATTTGTGTAAGTCAACTGTAAATGTGCAACTAAGTGGCTGATTAATTGGAATTATTTATATACAAATACACTTTTCTAATGTCTACAGGTTGTGTAGATACCTCGCTGTTTTTGCGGCACTGGTGTGGCAGCTTAAAACACGAAAAAACATTGCAGTGTGAAAAAGAGTTGACGACATGAGCAAAAAGTGTGGGCAAATAAAACTATTCTTATAAAAATTGCAGTGCAACATAACAAAAATAAAATCACAGCGATTTCGTTTGTACTAACCTCCCTGCTGCTCCTCTTCGTCATCATTCATATAAGTGGCTAAAGCGGCTAACGAACCCAAACGCTTCTCGTTGCGCATATATGCCGTGGTGTAGGAGCCCACTCGAAAATTGGGTTTCATCAACGGAACTCCCTCGCCCATATCTTTCTGTGATTGCGGTATAGCGTGCTGTTTGGACTCTTCCAAGGTGTATTGTGTGGCACTCTTATTGCTACCAGATGCACCTTCATTGAGATTTGCGCCATTACCGCGTTGTAGGCACAATAACGCGCTTGTTATTTCGCGTATTTGTTGCGTAGACATGGACTCACAAGACTTCATAAGCAGCGTTTGTGTGAGTCGGGGCATCTCGGCGGTGTCCTCTGAGCCAGAATCTGGGCTTTTCTTAAGCACCGAGTGCGTGTTCGTCGCGACAACGCCCAAATTGCCAGAGGTTGACATTTTCTTCTTACGAGTTTTACGACGTTTCAAAGATCCCTTGCTATTGCTCGCTTTCACTTGGTTGACATTTATTGTTGACGAGGAAGAGACACGTTGCCGACCAGGCGACAGAGAGTCCAGTGCTGACTCGCTGATGGAGTGGGTGGCAAGTCCAGTTTGTGCATTTCCCACAACCGGAGCAATCGTCTCTGTTGGGACTGTTTCAGTAGTAAGTTGCGACAAGCATGATACCGACCATGGTCGTTCTGATTTACGTCGTGACTGAGAGCGTTTGACGATTTTTACATTTAAGCTCTGGTTGCTACTGCCGTAACCGAGTACTGTCGCTGAACTGGCAATGGGCTCTGCAGAACTTGCAAAGCATTCGGTAGAGTTGCCACCGAAGGAATTTGTGCTTGTCTGCATGCACGTAGCTATTGATTCTGTTAGCCCTTCTGAAGTATCGGAACCAGGGTGGGGAACCGAATCTGTTTCCGAAGCTTCACCCGACGCTTCACAGTCATCGCCCGCTTTGGACTTTACACCACTTTGCAATTCCTCGTTGGGATTTCTATGACTCTGGACGGTAGTTGATGATGTTGGCTGATGCTCCAGCCATTCCTTTTAATACGTTAAAGAGAATAAATTTCAATGAGAAAAAGGACTATATATGTATGTATGTAAACTGCGACACTACTTACTTGTACACGTTGCTTGATTGGACCCGGCATGGCGATCTCTCGTTTCTTCACCGTTGACGACAATTTGATGACGGAATGCTTTTGCTTCTGTTTATTAGGCGTCTTTAGTGCTTCGACATCACGTACTAAATGTTCTGCTTCAAGTACCAGCTGTTTGATTGATTCATGCGAGAGTTTACTCTGAAAACAACAAAAAAAATCGCACACATGACAAATGAGCCGGCAATATAGCAAAGTAACTTCACGATAAGAGCGAAATGCACATAAAATATTATCACAACGAATCAGCGTGTGAAACGAAGTAACTGATAGAGCAATTGAGTATTATAAATAAGAAATGTACACAGAAAGGCCTGAGCACACATGAGTATCGAAGCGACAAGTACGAGCTCAAGTCATTTACTTGAGAGCGGAGGAGCACACTGCGGTATCGAATGTCTTATCGCCTGTTGGAATGCTTCTTCTAAGAAAAGTGAACCGAATCATCACAAGTCAAAGTTGTTAACTAATGAACGCACACGTTGGAACAACTCACATAGTATTTTCATTGCATTTCAACTCTTTGTTTATTTTGCCAGCGCTTGCAGTAAAAATATATATTTTAGCACAAAATACATATGTATATGTACATACATATGTGCATATGGCGTATACAGTGGTGGCCATAATATATGCACTAATACATTATTTTAGAAAAAGTTTGTATATATTCCCATTAAACTTTGCTGTTCTGTTGATTGAACTTGAAATTATTATAATTTGGTATTTTTACTTTTATTTAAAAAATTATTTATTTAAAAAAATTTCAATCATAAAAAAATTAAAACTTTATTTTGATTTCAACTCAACGTGGATAAAACAAATGCAACTCTGAGTTTGAGTTACGCTGTTATAGCGGTACTCTTGTGCTTCCACATTGGAAATTAAATAATATCGTTAGTTTTTGTAAATGAATTCTTGTGTTAATTTGTGCAAAGCAACGTGTTTTTTGTTTTGTTGAAAATGGCAAGAGACAAATTTGGAATTAAACTTCGGAGGAAGAAAGGAATGGCACAAAAAAGCTAGAAAATATGATAAGCACATTTCCGCGAGTAATAAACAAAAATTTATCAACAAAAGAAGCTTCTGTTATTCACCGAGGCGGTCACGCTCGAAAAACGGACAAACAATTTAATAGTACAACTAGTCAAAAAAATATTGAAATTGTCCCATCACAAATAATTATTTGTAATTGAAATTATCCACAAGAAATGTGCGTAGGTGCCTCTTAGAAGCTTCTCTGAGGTAGACGTCCCGCATACAAACCGATGGTTTCGGTAAAAAAAACAAAGACAGGCGTCTGAAATCAGCTAAGGAGCATCTAAACAGGTGATGTACAGTGATGGAATGTCTTATATGCGAAGGCCAGTAAATAACTGGCTTTCTGCTAATGGAATTGTGCCAATATATAAGATTAAAGGATACGACTATATATATATTTTAGAGAGTGTAATGTTGCTCTATGCTGAGCGTGAAATGCCATTTGCGTTGGGTCGTCCATCAGTATAATGACCCAAAGCACATGTCTAAATCAAGTCTTGTTTTGAAGCAAAAAATGTTAATGTTATAGAATAGCCACCACAGTCCTCAGACATTAACTCTATTGAGAAGTTGTCGGAGCTGTCTAACAGGCGCGTAGTTAGAACTAACCTTAAAAATTGCGTTGAATTTTTTAATAGACTTCAAGAAGCTTGGCAATCGATTCTGATGAAAATCATAGATAATTTATTTGCTTCAATGCTGATAAGATGTGCGGAAGTGATAAAAAGCTATGGGTTTGCAACACAGTATTAGTAAAACATGTGTATTTTTTACCATTGTTTTCAAAAAAATTGCATATGTTTTGTCTACGTAATTTAAGAGTTGAAATCAAAATTTTTAATTTTGTATGACTGAAATGTTTTTTTGGTAAAAACGTTAGATACAAGTAAAAATACCGAAATATAATAATTGCATGTTCAATTAACAGTCTGCAAAGTTTAAAGGCAAGGTAAACAAATATACTTTTTCCAAATTAGTATATTAGTTGCATAAGTTATACCACTGTCTATACCATATCGTCACCTAAAATGCATAACAACGTATCATCAAAAAAATCGAAATTGAGTTTTTTATTGCTTACGTTTCACAACATCATATACATACATACATATAATAAATATATAGCATAAAATTTTTAGCTTGTGATGTCAGATATAACCATTTTATAACCAATATCTAACCATTTTATAACCAAAACACAAATTTTGTCTCAAACTGAGTGGTTTCTATTTTGTAGTTTTTCCTTCGTTTGTAAACTTATTATATGAAAAGTGAAGTTACGTTATTTTGCATTTTAGGCGGCGATATGTACATACATACATACAGTTGTCCACAAAATAATAGGAGTGGCCCCCCCTCCCCCCCACTGAACAATGGTGTTTGGGCTAATTTTTTAAATCACATGTAAATGACCCGAAACAATAACGGTACCCATAGGGAGTACTGACAGCATTAAAATACCAAACAAATTTTTTATTGTGATGATTGCTGTTTTCTTCTTCTGCTTTGCTTAGTTTCTCGGAGACCACTGGTTATGCTTTCACAAAATGAAGTAGGAGTGTTAGATATTTTCGTTTTTCAAAATAGTCACATAAAAATTTTCACAAAATAGAAAAGTAAATATAGTTTATAAACTAGCATCAATTTTTAATTAGTTATTATTTTATTGTAATCATTGCTAGGTTTCTCACCATGGGGTAGAGACAATTAATTATACAGAGGAAAAGGCGGAAAACGGAATAAAAAAAATTGAGAAAAACTAGTGAAAAACTTTTTAAAGAGATTCAAAAAATTCGTAAAATGCTCTCCCAAATGATTAGAAAATGCCTTTAATAGTTTTATAGAAACAAAATGAAACTCGTAGACAAATAGCTCAAACATCCCACTTTACGATTCGGCCAATATAGTACGCTGCAAAATGTCTCTCTTTCGCTTCAGCAGGAGCATCCATGACGAATTAAATTTTGTCAGTAATACTGAAACTTTGCGTAAATTTGGAGCAGAACAAATTATTTTGCCAGAAGTCCACGAAAAAAGATCATTAAAAAAGTAACACAAGGAAGCCCCGCATATAATATTGCGAAAGAGCATGTCTCCTGAATTCTTGAAAATGGCAAATATATTGTGGTCACGAAATCCAAAGTTGAGTTATTGGTAGTAACAAGGCTCTAGGAACTTTTGTCCGACGTCCCCCTAACTATCAGAATATAATCCCCAGGTTTAACCACAAAAACCCGTTATACAAACGATGCTCAAAATCATGGTACGGTCGTTCACATTTGTGATGTGGTCCTATTGCACTTAATTGAAGGCATCATCTGGACTTAAGGGCATATGCAAAATATTAATCCTAAGGTAAAAGTTAACACATGCCTTACATGGGAATATGCCATTAATATGGGTATATGAACGGGATACTGACTCGTAAGCCTATCCAGCATAGCAGTTGCGCAAAAAAAAATGTTTAGGAGGCAACGGAGTTGCCTTATTTTGTGGTGACCTGCTCAGATCTTGTGACCTCAACCCCATTGAAAATACCCTTGGACAGATATCAAGAAGAAAGTAGCTGAAAGAAAACCCCGTCAATTTTGATGAGATTTATGGCAAGTAGTGAAGAGCTTGTCTGGAATTACCATACGCGTTGCCAGGATCTCAGAGTAAATGCCTCGAAATTGTGATTGCTGTGTCAATCGAGGTTTTCACGGGAAAGTTAATTATTTTAATATTCTGGTGAAAACTTTGGAAGACATTATATATTAAAAATATAGAACGGTGCTACCACGTATTTCAAAAAATACTCCTATTTTTTGTGGAACTGAGTTTTTTCACATTGTTTCCTTTATATAAACTGCGATAACAAATTTTTGCACAATGCATATTTGCTAAATAATCTAATTAATATTTCCAGATTTCATTATTTCAATTTCGCAATAAAGCAAAATTTTTTATCGCTAAGTTTTATATCAAGTAAAACTAAAAAAACTAGTTCACAAAAAAATAGGAGTATTTTTATGGAATACGTTGGACCGTTCTCTATATTTTTTAATATATAACCTGCTTCAAAGTTTTCACAGATATTAAAATAATTAATTTTCCCATTGAAAACCACTTGGACAGATATCAAGAAGAAAGTAGCTGAAGAGAAACCAATCAATTTGAGAGATTTATGGCAAGTAGTGGAAGAGACTTGTAAAGGAATACCAATAAGCGTCTTTTTGGCCAGGATCTCATAGACTCCATGCCTCGGAGATGTGATGCTGTTTAAAAAATCGAGGTTATTCAACGGGAAAATTAATTATTTTAATATTCTGTGAAACTTGGAAGCATATATATATTAAAAATATAGAACGGTCACGTATTCCATAAAATACTCCTATTTTTTTGTGGAACTAGTTTTTTAGTTTACTTGATATAAACTGCGATAAAAAATTTTGCTTATGCTTTAATTGAAATAAATGAATCGGAATATTAATAGATATTTAGCAAATTACATTGTGCAAAAATTTTGAAAAAAACAAACATTTTTGTTAATGAAAAATAACAATTCGTTTTTCTCATGTGGCCACTCCTATTTTTTTGTGGACAACTGTACATATATGCATATAATTAGTGTAAAATAATCGAAGTAGCATGTTTTATTCAAAATAATTAGAGCGCGAAAAGTAACTAACATTTAATTTCCAAAACACAAAGGTCAGCCGTAAAGCAAGCGTTCGCATTGCGAAACCAACTGACAATTGCCCTGTGTTCTCGTACCCATTCTAATACGCCTCAGTAAATTAGATTTCACGTTCACTTAGTAAGTTGTATATGCATAAGCATATCCAAGTGGATGCGTGCGTATGTATGAAAGTGGGTTTGTACATATGTATGTCAGCATTTCGATATTTAACGTTAATGTTTGAATCTCTGAAATTGTATTTCTTTTTTCAGTTCTAATGGCAGTAGGGTACACCAGAAATAGGGCGCACACGAATTATGCAACACAAATTAGAATATTTTATGTGCCAAGTATGGGTCTGAGATCAAACACAGAAACTAACCACAGTCGAGCACACACTCATTTGGAGTTTGTGGATATCACGTGGACACAAGAAGCTGACATACGCAAGTAGATACTAGTAAAACTCACTAGTACTCGCACTTTGGCTGACTGGGTATTGTTTAGAGACACCAGTTGATGTTCACATATTTCTATGCATTACATATGTATGTATATAAATGTATAGGTGTATATATTTCATTGCTTGTCCACACCACAAATCAGACACCAAACCACACACACACACATGCACTTGCACAGGATTACAAAGCAGCGCAATTGTGATATTTAATTGCAACTCGCAGCGTTTGTGTGTGTTTGTGTGAATATTACATTTTAGTAGCAGCCTGTATTTGCTGCTGTCCGCGCTGCAATTCGTAGTCGCTAATGAATCCATTTTTTGCACAAATACAACTCCAACAAGCGTATAAAGTGACTAAACCAGCGCTACTTGAATGCTGGTGAGGCGACGACAATAAACGGAAACAATTATTCAAAAGCGAATGAAAATTTGAAAATGGTCAAAGCAATAATAGCTGGCGCTGGCCACTCCGACGGCGACGACGAAGGCCGCAACAAGCGAAATTGATAAATCAGTAACAACAGGGAAAATGCTGCGCAAGTTATTAGTAAGAGCGCCGCCAATGATCAATACGGAAACAAAAGAAAGGAAGCGAAACACTAGCAGCCAGCCAAAGCCAATGTGGCGATTGGACGATTGGGCGGTTGAGATAATTGATTACAATTATTACTCAAGTCATTGGACATACATACTTGGGACTTAGGAACACAATCGGCAATTAAAACTCCAAACATTGCAGTTTTCAACAAAACACAAAAAAAGAAAAATAATAAACTAGGAGAATGCACACGCAAATTGCGATTTGACATTTGCGATCTGTGATTTTTCTTTGCGATTGGAAATTGCCAGGTTTTATGCATTCACCGCACTAAACTATTTGCACATATTCATATACATACATACATACATATACATATGTAGGTATGGTATATAAATGTGAAAAGCGCAAACTCTAAAAATCCAAATTTTACAGGTTCAACCGTTGTGATCCACGAAGATCGCTGTGGTCAGCACTGGCGCTGACAGCAAAAGTTTCTCATTTGTTTTGAGATTTTGAATACAATAATTGTCTGCCAATATGGCGCTTCTGGCATTGTATACCAATTAATAATTGTACATATGTACATCAACACAAATGTATATTATATATGTATGTATGTATATGGAAAATCGTACTAGTGTATGCAAGGATGCTAACAGTTCGTGAACGTTAACGTTCGACAGCAAAAATATGGAAACTCTGATCTTGTGATTAGTTGTCTCACTTAAGTGGGCTGGCGCACGCAAATTCAATCGAAACCGAAACTAAAATCGAAATCCAAATCCAAATCGAGCCACTCGACGAACTTTGAATGGCTAAGAAACATGCATTTGTGATTTATCGCACGTCCGTTTTAAAATAATTGGCACAACAATTTTTTTTGTTGCTTTCTGCTTTGCACTTGCAAATTTTATTTACACAAAGTATTAATGTTTATCAAATATTATACTACACTACTCTGGCACTTTTGATTTTCCCTTCTGCTTAATTTTTGCACAACTTTCACAACGAAACGGAGCAGACTGATCAGCAGCTGTATGACTTCACCGCAAGCCACCCGAAGAGTTTGCGAGTCGAAAGCCAATCGGTTTGCAAAAGTGTTGGCTCCATTTTATTTGTGTTTATTAATAATTTTAATAACGTTGGCAAAGCAGCAGTGGCAAGGGGTGGCAAATGAGGCACACACAAATAATTATAAGTACGAGTACTATAATATGATTGCCACAGTATTCAGGGCGTGCTCTCGATAAGATAAGCTAACAAAAATCGATTCAAAACCCCCACCTAATAACTTGGTAAACACTTCTATGTGCAGACGCGCTTATGTATGAGTTTAAGTTAGCTTTTCGCGTTGTGATTTTATCTGACTTTTCATAGTTGTGTGCAATCACCAATGACTTATGGGTTTTAAATGAGTTAAAATTTGAATATAACCGGACTTAATGAGGCTAAATTTAATGTATTTTATATTAGAAATAAACGGTTTGTTTAAGGCATTCAGAGATTGATTGACGTCTGAAAATCTTGTTATATACCATTGCAAGTATCTCGTTTAGTTGAATTTGGTGTTGCATGCGCAAGTGGCGTGAATTATTTCAATTATTTGAACAGTGTTTTTGAGGTCTGAAATTTACGACATAGAAAAGGAAAATAAGAAAATGGAAACACGAAACGTCAAATTATTGCAAAAATAGTTTTGGAAATTGTTCCATCGAACACGAGTACTCAGTTTTAGAGGGTTTATGCAGCCATGGACATATATGAACATACGACGAATATGGTGTGGACGTGTCCAGAAAGCTTGTAGGAAGACGTTTCAGCGAAGCTCAAGTTTTTGGACGAATTAACATCCAGGAACCATTCCTGTCAAAACGCCACATCAAAATTTCACTGGCATTTGCAAAGGCCCACAGCGACGAAATCAAGATAAATAGGATGGGTCTAAATGGAAACACGTCGTCTACAAGGCCAAACCCATAATCCTGGGTATACCAAAAAACCATAAAGCACAGCGGTAGAAGTAGCATATCTTGGTGCTGTTTTCATGGCATAGCGTCGATCAAATCGAACAAATTATTAGTAAAATGGAGCGGAGATATACTAAAAAATAAATTGGAGCCATTTTTATTTGAATATGTACATGCCCATTTATGCAAGACAAAGCACACCACAAAGGTAGCAAAGCATTATCTCGACAGTGAACATTGGATTGGCCTGCACAAAACACGGATCTGAATCCAATAGAATGGAGGTGCCTTGGTATTCAAACTTTCAAACAAAATTGGTGGACAGCATGCAACGAAGATGTGAATGGGTGAATAATAATAATAGAACGAAGTGAGCATGAGTTATGTCATTTTTTAATAATTTTTATAAATTTTCAAAATTCAATTAAATTGTCTGTATCTACTTCATCCATATCTTTATATATTATATATGGACGTCAAGCAGATAACAAAAGTAACATCACCGCCTAAAAGTTTGCTTATCTCACCTTTTGATTAAAACTCAGCACTGGTGTATCATTATCGCACCTCGAGAAAAACCAAGATAATTTCACTTACCCAACTATACACAAAGACAATGTACCTACAGTATATACTCATGCATATTCGCATTCGCTCCTTTTGTGTTGGAACTAATCGCAATGTAAATTCAGTTCAACAAATTCATGTTTCGCTAGGGTACATACTATATGTGCAAAGTTGCTAGTTGAAAAGTCGTCTCATATAAATCAGCTGTGCCACAGGCAAGTGCAACATATGCATATACACAGTTAAATATGCACATATTTAGACATATACATATGTAGATGCGTACGCACATGAAATGTAGATGTTATATATTCAGCCCCCGGTGGGCTTTCTTGTTATCGTGCGTGGTTGTGGGCTTGGCACCTGAGCCCAAGCACGTTTTCAAGGCTGGTCAAGTCCATTGGTAGCTATTGGCACACAGCTTAGACGCCTCACGCAATGCGTGCCTGCGAGACTGCAATAATATGCAACTAGATGTGTACATATACATATGTATGTGGCATGGATATATTGATTTTAGAAAATTAGTAATAATATGTTTTTGCCTCTCTGGCTGTAGTAAAGTGAATGTTTTTTTATTGTTTCAACAACTGTGTATTCCTTACCGCAAGTCTACCTCGGAAATGTGTGGGAGTTCTAACGACTGATCTAAGTAGAGGTACTTTTTTCAATCGCCTTTTTTGACAGATCACGCGTGTGTCATGTGAAGCTGTTATGTTATATTTGTTCAGTATTGTTTGGCATTTCAACTTGGAAGGACTTATAACTGGACAACGTTTGCTTCGCTCAACTTAGGGTCAACATAATCGCGTACTGAGTGTACTATTCGCAACACCATCACCCATCTTGAGACTAGCATTCATTATTGGAAAATGTTCGACTGACTATACCACGTCCAGCACGCGGTAAAGAAAACATTGCAGTCGTAGCTAAAAGTGTATGCAAAGGCCGTGGAGAGTCGATTCGGCTCCGACTTGCCGCATTTTACGTCGATATCTTAAATTGAAAGCTTACAAAATACAGCTTGTGCAAGAACTGAAGCCACTCGACCTTCCCAAGTGACATCGCTTTGCTCTATGGGCTCTTGAAAAGTTCCAAGAAGATTCGACGTTTTCGAGCTAAATTTTGTTCAGTGATGAGGCCCATTTCTAGCTCAGTAGGTATGCCGCATTTGGGACGAAGAGAAACCAGAAGAGATTCAAGAGCTGCCATTTCATCCAGAAAAAAAGATTTTTCTTTCGAATGGTAATAAACATTCCCCGTTAAATTTGAAGTTTCCGTGTTTTTCTTTCAAAAGGTAGGGTACGTCGAAATGGACCACCCAAATTATATGCCGCTTATTAATTTGGTGCTTAATAGAAATGTGGATCTCACTAGGAGTAACTTTTGAATCACTAAACTACTTAATGCGAGATAACGTATTCATCAAAAATTTCAACGAGTATAAACGCTCAGCTTCGTTGTACATAAAACCATATGAACCACTTCTTCGTTACGTTAAGGAAGGAAAGGATATACATGTTTACCGTATGATTGTTAGAGGTTAGGAATGAACAATTATTTTATATACCTTTGTCACATTAGTTGGGCTGAAGTTGTCGCTTCGTGCTGTTGACGGCAGTGATTTTTCCGGTTTAAATGGGGAGCGCGGAGGTAAAAGAACTGTCTTACTTTCTATTTTCTGCATTTGCTGACGTTGCATTGCAGTTTTATTGGTTGGATCCATGACAGTTTTAGGGTGCCAGTGTACGGAATAAGACATTTCACTCTAAAATGAGACAAAACATAAATATGTTTTATTATAAATGTACTTTTTAAATTTTTTTAATATATTTTTAATGCATTTTCTTTTAAACTGATATTTAAAATATGCAGAAACCTTTACTTTCTTAGTCAAATCGCAGCTTTCAACATAGTCACTCACCTTTTGATTATTTCCACTTGAAGTAAGTGCTTGTTGGGGCATCTGCGGTTGGTGCAATACAACACTCTGATTATTATTAGCGTTATGATTTCCATTGTCGTCCCTCTTAGTGGCATTGTTGTTATTGCTTGCATTGCAGTTATCAACATCACCGTTATTATTATTTTTATGGGAATTATTGGTGGTCACAGCGCTGCTCGCACCATCGGCGGTCACATGCCAGGGTTTATTACCGTTGGCGTCGATTTGCAATTCCATTTCGGTGCGATGCACGCACTGGAAATGCATTTGAGTGATTTGCGTTGTATTAGTGGCCGATGTCGTCTCGGTGAGCAGATCGTTCGACGAACAGCTACTACTTCTGGTGCTGTAGCTGCTGCTGCTACCACTGGCAGCGAAGTTTTTCACTTTAAATCGACCTGCAGACAGTGCCGTTTCCGCTGTCGAAGTTGTGGATACTGGGGTCAATTGTATTTCGGCGTGTGCGATTTGTGTGCAAATTTGTGAGGACGGCAGCGAGCTTATGTCGCAAGATTGTGCGCAAGCATTCGTCACCGGCAAGGTGGTTAGTGCGGCAGTGGACAGTGTGGCAGCGCGGGCTTCTTTGTTCTCTTTATCTGAGTCGTCATTAATGACGCGGATCGCTGTTGGTGTTGTAGTTAATGCTGAGCTGGATGTCACGGCGGACGACTGCATGCCATCAATGACAATGGTTGTGATGCAGATGTTACCTTTTTCGTCGATTTCTACACCATCGCATGCGCCAGCGCCTTCTTCGCTTTGTGGCGGCAAGACAGACGAGTACAGCCAGCCGCCGTCGTCATCAGATGACGCGTCAGCCGATTTCAACAAATGATGCTAAATAAGTTGAAACAATGACGTGAATATGTTAACCAAGAGACTGGCAAATGTATATTAGCAAGTACAAGTATATAAGTGACATATACACGTAAACAACACAGCGAGTTATAGAATATATGTTAAATATATTACATACATATGCATATTAGTACGTTGTGTATGTCATGAGTGCTGCATGCATTCGGTAACATAACATGCAACAGGCGGAACAACAGCAGAGAGAAGAAGCAATGCATTATAATTACGATAGTATTTTGTTACGAACGGCGCCAGAGCAAAGTCGTTCATATTGGTCGCGAAATTTCACATAATCATCTTAAAGATTTAGCACTTCCCCCTTAAGAGGCTTAGCCGAGTTGATGGTCTTGACAAACACTTCATATACCACTCACTTCGCTACCAGAGAAATGTAACGATTCACTAAACAACTTATAATCCCGATAACCTGTTGTCTATGAGAATTCAACTAAGATTAAGTAATCAGTATTTTATCGAGATTCTCTATACACACTGCTCACTACATTTACTGACATACTAAGACCTTCCTCTAATTGAGAGACAGAACATTGTCTGAGTGTATCAGATCGTAATATTTACGTCTATCTTAGAACCAGTATTAACAGCAACAACAATGTCTGCCTCGAAGCCCAACGTAGGATAACTCATATCAACAGGTGCTATTTCTGACTGAATAGGCAATTGAGAAGTACACTCCTCTCTCGACGAACAAAAACCAAACTCTATAAGTCACTTATTAGTCCCGTCCTGCTATATGGTCCAGAGGCATGGACGATGACAACATCGGATGAGTCGGCGTTACGAGCTTTCGAGAGAAAAGTTCTGCGGAAGATTTATGGTCCTTTGTATGAGATATACGACTACATTGACATAGTTCAGCGAATTAAAGTCGCTGTCTAAGCTGGTTAGTTCATCTCGTTCGAATGGACGAAAATGATCCAGCTCTGAAAGTATTCTACGCTGTACCCACTGGGAGAAGCAGAGGAAGAGGAAGACCTCCACTACGTTGGAAAGACCAGCTGGAGAAGGACCTCCCTTCGCTTGGAATTTCCAATCGGCGCCAAATTGCGAAAAGAAGAAACAACTGGTGTGCTGTTCTTAACTCGGCTATAACCGCGTAGGCGGTGTCTACGCCAGTAAAGAAGAAGACTATACCAAAAATGTATAATTTCCAAGTGAAGCTGAAAACAATTATCTTTTAATTCAGCTTGGAAACTGAGAGTGTTGTAAATTTGTATGTATCTGATTCAGAACCGCATGGGCTAAGCTGGACACCAACCTATTTTCAATACCACGCCACCCACATACCAACGTAAGTGTGTGTATATGTACCATATATGCATTACCATAACCAACACCACTCATTTTTAGTGGTACTTACTTCGCTTGTTTGTGAATTAGACGAGGATAAACCATCTGCTGTGGTGTTAAAATCAGCGGCGTCGCCCACGCTGCTGCAGTTGGTTTCGTTGTCCGTATCCAGATGTTTGAAGTAGAAAACGGCGCAATTCTTCGATTTACGATTCGATCGATTAAACTTTGAGATGTCGGTGTGGTGCTGTGAGTGTCGCTTGCGCAAGACGGTCGGCGATTTATTGTTGTGACTATTCGGTGATATGATTGCGATGCTCTTTTGTTTGATCGGCAGACCGATCGGTGTGTTATTGTGTAGTGTTTGAAGTTTCTGCGAAGGCTGCGTGCCCGCAGAGTTGGCATTAGTTTCATTGGCAGTGGTGGTGGTGGTGATTGTGGCGGCCACTGATGACGCGCTCATTGAGACTAGTTTGCGATTTTCATAATCTGCGTTAAGCATATTCGTTTTCGTTTTCATCGAAATTGGCGATGCGCGGACTGACGCGCTTTCATGCTGTTTAGTGGCAATCAAACCGTCGATGTCATCTTGCTGCAGGTAAGTGTCGAATGTTGCACTGGACGAGGTGTGAATATCAAATGGTAATTGAGCGATCTTACTGCCTGCGTCTTCGTTTAGCGGTGTGACGATTTGATTTGAATTGGTTGGAATTTCTTCGTTGAATAATTGCAATTGACTTGGGTCTGACTTCTGAGTGACCACCTGTTGCGCGGTTGTCTCCCAGTCGCTGCTCTCAGAGTCAGCCTCGAAATCAGTGAGCGTTGTTGGTCGTGTTGGACCACCAAGGCTGCTGCGTTTCTCAAATGTAACCAATACTGTGCTATAGCCTCGTGGCGGCTTGCCAAAGCGGGAACGGCCAAACGAAACTTCGTCGTCGTCCTCGTCTTCTCCTTCGTCGTCACCGTCTTCGCAGTCACCCTGTTTAGTAATGTTAATTTTACGATTGAGGTAAATGAAATAAGCACAAAGGTTTTTTTCAAGAAATTGGTTTTGGAGCCCGCTGGGTTGCGGATGTACCATTAAAGGTCAAAAAATAAAAATTAAAATTTTAGCTCATACGATTAACGCATAATATAAGAATTTCTTCAGCTATACTTGTAGCATATTATTGTTCACCGTTTAGAATGTTTCGATTTTGAAGTTGTCATATGTCAATATTTGATCGTGAAACGACAACATCTCATACGTTTTATCTTTTAAAAATCATTTGTAATGGAATGACAGTTGCTAGAACTTACCGGCGTGCTCTTATTCGCTCAATATTAATGTCTAGATGTTTACTATATGTAACATGCGATATGCGTACACTAGTTTCTTATGAACACCTAATTTATGGAAACATTTAACAAAGCTGAAAATAATCCATGCAAGCGCTGCTAAAAACAAGCGGCAGCCAAACAAATTTTTAACACATAGAAAAAACCCGCGAAAATCACATTTGGTGTCGAAGTAGTGGGGTAATTTACCTTTTCGGCGCCGTGATTTCCCTCTTCAACCAAATCAATGCAATCCCGTAGCTCCCCAAATGAGGAAGAATTATGTGTGAGATCGCTTTCGATCCCCGAACCGAGTATATTTAGGTCGTCCTCTGTTGCAGCTGTCTCGTCTTCTTCACAGTCGGACGAATGGCAATTGTCGTTGTCATCAATGTAACCGGCGGCGTTACAAATGCTCTAGAAAGTAAAAAAAGACATAAGTCAATAATTTGAAGCAAAAAATTGATAGTTTAGACAACTAAGTCAGTCAACTACGCTAATGTTTAGTTTACTCTTTGGTACTTCCATTATGTGTTAAAGAACATATTACCTACAGTATGGTACGCGTATGCATTTGTATTTTCTTTTCATCTTCTATTAAAAGTAATGGAGCAGCTAATATTTTACCTTGATCCATATTAGGTACATTCGTATATTTGGTACATAGGCATATACTTTGGTACTTGAATAATTTTATTGTTTTGTAATGAGTGAAATTTTGTTTATTGGTCGGTCCAAATGTTTATAAATTAGTTAACACAAAGCGTATAAACCAGCATAGGGGCATACTTCCACAGTAGTGTATCCACTGATAAATTTTTATAGAGCGATTTCTTCGGCATTGAGTTAGTTTTATTAACTAAATAGTAGACTTCGAGGTTATTTGAAATATTTGTATTATGACAAATAAACTTATTTCTGGCTCTAAAACAATGTTAGCTATATTCAGATCGCATTAGGGATATCGCCTCTCAACACTTACAAAACAGCTCTCGTACTAAACAATTATTCACGCATGCCTTTTCACGAAGATTAATGGCCAGCAGACAGAAATGATAGACAAACTTACATCATCCATATATACTTATATATTTATGGATGCTTTTTTTTAATTTTCAAGGCAAACCAATGGCCATGCACACGATTTTCTCGTACTCATCACCCAGAAAATGAGCAACTCGTGGCTAATTTTGGAAGTTTCGTAAGATCAGCTATTTAATTATATTCACCTTGAAAAGTTATAATTTGAATATTTCGACCCAAAACATTGGGATTTCACATGCTAATTGTACTAAAAATACATATGTATGTACATACAGTTGTTTTCATGAAAATTGTATTACAGAAGATTATTACTAGGTCTTTTGAAATATAACTGTTTCTGGTGGCGCCACCTATTGGTGGGTATATGAAATAAAAAGTTTGATCTCTTGTTGACATTTCGTAAAAATTTTAAGACAATTGGATAACTACAATCGATGTTATCGATCAAAAAGTGACAGCAGCTTTTGGTCATCGGTCGTAAAATGCATTTTGAACAAAGAGCAAATAATAAATTTTGTTTTAAACTTGGGAAAACGTTTGCTGAAACATTTCAAACGATGAAAAAAGTTTATGGTGATCAGTGCCTATCCCGAAGTAATGTGCATGGGTGGTTTAAGCGATTCCAAGAAGGTCGTGAGGACCTCTGTGACGAGTCGAGACAAGTCGTCTTCAGAAGTCAAAAATAAAGACAATGCTGATTTATTTTTACGATTCCGAGGGTATTGTACACCGAGAGTTCGTCCCACCTGGCCATTCATTTGCCCATGAAAGGACACTGGTTTCAGGACATTTCAGCTATCCAAAAGGCGACGACCGATATTCTCAAGAGCATTCCGAAAAATGACCTTAAACACTCATTTGAAATGCTAATTGACCGTATCTGTATCGATGCACAAGGAAACTACTTTGAATAAAAAAATATAACTTTTGAAAAATATTATTTTTTTGTTGTTTTTTTAACAGTCCTGTTTCTTTTGCGACAGATCTTGTATATTTAGAGAACTTTGTTACTATATACGGACTTGCTAATTCAACAAGCGTGATTATTTTGGTAGAATACACACTTAAAATTATAAAAACGAAAAAATCCCATTGCCTTTCCTTGCACTGCCTTTTCTATGTATCTTCGAAACGAGTACGAAAAAAAGACTAATATAATAGAGGTTGTAGTTTGGGGTTACAAATTTAAAAAATGATTAGATAGTTGCGATAAGTAAGTGTATTTAAGGTATTTAATAATTTTCTGATGAAAGTTTTTCGAAATCTCAGTGATCTACTTTTTTGTGGGTATAAGAAGATATTGTTTCTTCGAGAAGCATGAAGTGATGAGGAAGCTAAGGAAGCGGGACAGAACTTACAAAGAATCGAAGCAATATTAGGATACAGCTCCACAATGTTATGTAATGCTATAAAATATAAAGGTAATGCGAAGATTCGTGGGTGAAAATGTGAAAAAATCAATATTAGAAGACAGACAGGTTATATGATATTTAAAAATAAAGACCTAAGCATTACGGAAAATAGTTCAGAATTCACGAAAGAATGTTAAAAGTGTATAAAAATTGTTCACTTACAATTAGAACAATAGAAAGATGGCATGCTGAATTTAAAAGTGGTCGTACCAGCCTTGAAGACGATCCACGTGAAAGACACCCAAAAAGCACCTCAACAGCAGAAATCATAGCCAAAATACACGATATGGTTTTGGAAGCTCGTCAATTGACTGAGATAGATTTAGTAGAGGCTCTACACATCTCATTAGGCATTGTGAGCCATATTTTAAGTGAAATTGGGCGTCGATTCATGACTATGGATGAACTTGGGTCTATCACCATGATCCTGAATCAAAACAAGAGGCTAAAGAGTGGTGTGAACCTGGTTGTTCACCTTCGAAATAAGTTCGTGTCCGGAAATCGGCCAAGAAGGTTATGACATCAATATTTTGGGAAGCGAGAGGATTTTGTTTGTGGATTACTTGCAAACAATTAAACGAATTAACAATTAATTCGGAGTATTATTGCTACCATTTAGACCAGTTGAAGGAAAAAATTCGTGAAAACAGTCCCGGCTTGCAGAAGAAAAAAATCTTTTTTCATCAAGACTATGCACCGTGTCGCAAGAGCAATTTGACAGTGGCTAAAATCCATGAACTAAAGTTCGATTTGTTGGTGCATCCACCGTATTCACCAGATTTGGCCCCCATAGACTTCCATTTGTTTCCAGAACTCAAAAAATGTATGCGTGGCAAGCGTTTTTCATCAAATGAAGAAGTCATAACTGCTGTTGAAGCGTATTTTGCAGACCTTCCGGATTCTCACTTCAGGGATGGGATTCACAGATTGGAGAATCGTTGGAGCAATATATTAATATTCAGGGAGATAATATATTTTGAATCATCAAATTGGGTTTTCTTATCAAACGACAAAACTTATTGGACAACCTGGTATTTTAATGTAATCTTTTGCACTATCTTTGTTTTACAGTTGCATAGCTTGTTTGCGCACCTCAACAAGTGAAAATCGCCTATAATTATCTGCTCTTGTCATATGAGTCAAGATTTAAGGCCGTGACGATCTCGTTCCATACGTTTAATTCATGTCCAACGCTCAATGGAAGCGGTGACGAGACCATCGATGCCACGAGTTGCCAATTTGACAGGGCTCAATTAACGCCACTAACAACCGATAAGTGCCAATTTAGAGCCCGACACCTAACACGTAGCACTGTCAGCGTATGAACTTTTACTTTAACTTGAACTTTATGAACGGTAGCAGACGCTGCCGTCAGAGACTTGAAATATACTAGATTGAGCACCGGCAAATAGCGGTTAAGGTCATTGCTCAGCGTATGCCATTAGTGATCGATTTGATTTAACATGTAAATGATATTTAATCTGAGTGGAGTCTTCCCTAAGACTGACATTTAGCGGTTTGAAGCAAATATTTCAACTATACACACGGATACATAGCGCGCTCAGGTAGCGTTAACTAACTTTTACTCTTGAAGCAGCAAAGTGTAAAGCCATATAAAACTGTGAAAGTTTCGGTCAAGCTAAAATGCCTGTGGTTTGAAAGTTGTGAATTCAATGTGATGTGGTTTGATTGATACCACACATATATCTATAAGTATATATCTATATGGTATGCATGTATGCATGTATATGTATATGAATTTACCCAAGTATCTTGCCATATAAGTAGAACGACGGCCGTCAAACGGCGAATGAAATGTGAAGCGTCGATTCTAAAACCATTTCTACATTTAGCACAGAGAGATAGTGAAAATAACACCTATCCCAAAAGCGCTTGCTCGTTGTGGCGTGCGCTGCAAAACCTGTTAAGGCACCGACAGCTGTAATCGCCAAAGTGGAGCACTGGACATTTGTGTATACACATACATAAATATATAAGTCACAAAGCATCTCAGCTTTTACTAAAAAATGATTGACTTTGACGAATTTACATAAGACTACATATATTTATATTATAAAGGGTGATTTTTTAAGAGCTTGATAACTTTAAAAAAAAAAAAACGCATAAAATTTGCAAAATCTCATCGGTTCTTTATTTGAAACATTAGATTGGTTCATGACATTTACTTTTTGAAGATAATTTCATTTAAATGTTGACCGCGGCTGCGTCTTAGGTGGTCCATTCGGAAAGTCCAATTTTGGGCAACTTTTTCAAGCATTTCGGCCGGAATAGCCCGAATTTCTTCGGAAATGTTGTCTTCCAAAGCTGGAATAGTTGCTGGCTTATTTCTGTAGACTTTAGACTTGACGTAGCCCCACAAAAAATAGTCTAAAAGCGTTAAATCGCATGATCTTGGTGGCCAACTTACGGGTCCATTTCTTGAGATGAATTGTTGTCCGAAGTTTTCCCTCAAAATGGCCATAGAATCGCGAGCTGTGTGGCATGTAGCGCCATCTTGTTGAAACCACATGTCAACCAAGTTCAGTTCTTCCATTTTTGACAACAAAAAGTTTGTTAGCATCGAACGATAGCGATCGCCATTCACCGTAACGTTGCGTCCAACAGCATCTTTGAAAAAATACGGTCCAATGATTCCACCAGCGTACAAACCACACCAAACAGTGCATTTTTCGGGATGCATGGGCAGTTCTTGAACGGCTTCTGGTTGCTCTTCACCCCAAATGCGGCAATTTTGCTTATTTACGTAGCCATTCAACCAGAAATGAGCCTCATCGCTGAACAAAATTTGTCGATAAAACACATTTCGAACCGAACACTGATTTTGGTAATAAAATTCAATGATTTGCAAGCGTTGCTCGTTAGTAAGTCTATTCATGATGAAATGTCAAAGCATACTGAGCATCTTTCTCTTTGACACCATGTCTGAAATCCCACGTGATCTGTCAAATACTAATGCATGAAAATCCTAACCTCAAAAAAATCACCCGTTAGGTGTGTATTCACGCGATATAAACTTTCTGGAAAATGTTTATATGTTGAAACTCGAAAATCTGAACTTGTTAATTCCAGTTCTTAGTAACTAACTGACTGTCGCGCATCATCCGTAAACTTAATAACAAACTAATCATAACTTTAACAAACTTACCGTATTTGAACTTTTCTTGCGCAACAATCCGTCCAACCAAAGCTGTACCTCGAAGGCCTTCAAATATAATAAATGATAACGGTTCTGCAAACGTTCCAAACTATCTTCAGTAATCTCAGTATCTGCTGCTCTTTCCGGTGATGCCGAATTCGATCGAACCAACGACGACTCAGGCGAGAACGAGGACTTTTCAGCAGTTTCAATGCAGCTACTACTCGTAGCACCGCTCACTTCGTGTTTGCTCTGCTCATTGACTGTTGCTATTGGCAAAGTTGTCTCTTCGTTGGATGTGAGTGATGAATTTGTTTGCTCTGCGATTGTTGTGCTGCCGCTGTCAATCGATTGCAGCTGTTGTTCTTCCTCTTGCTGTTGTTGCAGTAGCACCTGCCCTTGATGCTCCTCTGTTGCCGAGCGAATGCAGGCGCTTACCACTCGTGCATGTGATACGATTTCATGATATAACACCTGCAATTAAAAACAAGTTAGTTAAAATTAATGTTATTATTATTACTATTGTATTTAAAGTTTCGGAAAATGTGACAAAATATTTTAAAAATCGAATACACATCATTGCAATTGGCATATCAGCATGTGTCTAATCAACTACACACCTATACTGCCTTTAACGACATTTATGCTATTATATAATGTAAAAGAAAAATACTAAATCCATCTATACTTCGAACATACATACAGCCATGGACATATAAATTTGACAATTAAGTAATGAGACTGATTTTATTGCCGCGCTTGTGGTAAACCTATGACCTTGAAATTGCCTTTCTCTTTTTCCGGCATCCCTCCCCTCTCTGGGGTGCGCCCAGCCATCGCTCGTAACAGCGTGTCCCAGTATTTGGCCTCTAAAGGGATAGCCGTGTTGCAACAGCCGCCTTATTCGCCCGACATGTCACCGTGTGATTTTTTTGTGTTCCCTAAAACAAAATCGGTGGTCAAAGGAACCCATTTTGAGTCGATTACGGACATCCAGACGGCCGTGACGAGGGTACTCGCGGACATCACAGTCGAAGCGTTCCAGAAATGTTACGAAGCATGGAAAACGCGCTGGAATCGCTGTATAGCTTCCCAAGGGGACTACTTTGAAGAGGGTGGCAGAGTTGTAAAGGGTGATTTTTTAAGAGCTTGATAACTTTTTTTTAAAAAAAAACGCATAAAATTTGCAAAATCTCATCGGTTCTTTATTTGAAACGTTAGATTGGTTCATGACATTTACTTTTTGAAGATAATTTCATTTAAATGTTGACCGCGGCTGCGTCTTAGGTGGTCCATTCGGAAAGTCCAATTTTGGGCAACTTTTTCGAGCATTTCGGCCGGAATAGCCCGAATTTCTTCGGAAATGTTGTCTTCCAAAGCTGGAATAGTTGCTGGCTTATTTCTGTAGACTTTAGACTTGACGTAGCCCCACAAAAAATAGTCTAAAGGCGTTAAATCGCATGATCTTGGTGGCCAACTTACGGGTCCATTTCTTGAGATGAATTGTTGTCCGAAGTTTTCCCTCAAAATGGCCATAGAATCGCGAGCTGTGTGGCATGTAGCGCCATCTTGTTGAAACCACATGTCAACCAAGTTCAGTTCTTCCATTTTTGGCAACAAAAAGTTTGTTAGCATCGAACGATACCGATCGCCATTCACCGTAACGTTGCGTCCAACAGCATCTTTGAAAAAATACGGTCCAATGATTCCACCAGCGTACAAACCACACCAAACAGTGCATTTTTCGGGATGCATGGGCAGTTCTTGAACGGCTTCTGGTTGCTCTTCACCCCAAATGCGGCAATTTTGCTTATTTACGTAGCCATTCAACCAGAAATGAGCCTCATCGCTGAACAAAATTTGTCCGAAAAAAAAAAAAAACCGAACACTGATTTTGGTAATAAAATTCAATGATTTGCAAGCGTTGCTCGTTAGTAAGTCTATTCATGATGAAATGTCAAAGCATACTGAGCATCTTTCTCTTTGACACCATGTCTGAAATCCCACGTGATCTGTCAAATACTAATTCATGAAAATCCTAACCTCAAAAAAATCACCCGTTAGAATAATTTTCAAATATACGGTTTTTATGGAATCAGTCTCATTACTTAATTGTCATACCTCGTATTCCGCATAGTGTTGATTTGTTGTGGACACATAAATAACACATTTTTAAGTTCGCAGTTTATTTTGAATTTTGTTCGAAGTTCTCTTGTGTTTTCTATTTAATTTTGTAAGTCAATAATTATTTTGTGGATATTTCATTAAAATGGGAAGGGAAAAACATTGCACGCCGGAAAAGAGAGCGCTTATGTGCGATATGAGCAAAAAAAGGAAAAACTTCTGCCGAAATTGATGAAATAATGCATTGCTCTCAAAAAATGGTGTATAACGCCCCTTATGCAATACAAAAATACCCAACTTGTGCCAACAAAAAGATGCCAAGATCATATAAAACCGATATTAGTGTTGACAAAACCATAGTACGGAAGAGCAAATCCGATCCTTTTAAGTCAGCTAGAGAAATTATAACTGAAGTTAATGACGAATATCATGTGGATGTGTTTAGAAAGCCTGTAGGAAGATGTCGTAACGAAGCTCAACTTTTTGGACGAATTAGCAGAAAGAAACCACTCCTGTCAAAACGCCATATCCAAATTTAACTGGCATTTGCAAAGGCCCACAGAGACAAACCAGCACAATTTTGGAGGAACGTGCTTTGAAGCGACAAATCCAAAAAATGGCCATCCACAAGGCCAAGCCCTTAACCCTTGGTATACCAAAAAAAAAAAAACATTAAGCACGGCGGTCGAAGTATCAAGGTCTGGGGAGCGTCTGTCAAGGCGTCGGGCTAATTGTTCGAATAAGTGGTAAAATTTACCGGTTTCAGTATTTGGATATGCTGAAAAGTGAAAATGTTCCGAAGCACATCGCAAAGGTGGTAAAGCATTGACTCGAAAATGAAAGCAATAGAATATTGGATTGGCCTGCGCAAATCTAGTATCTGAATCCAATACAAAAATTTTGGAATAATGTTAAAACCGAAATAGCAAGCTAAAAATTCAAAAATTTTGATGGTTTATGAGCTGGAATTGAGGAGGAAGGCTAAAGGCGAACAAAGTGACCAATCTTATGCTATTTTTTTAATATGTTTTATAAATTTTGTACCTTTTCAGATTGTACTATTTATGTTTCCTATATGGCAGATATAGGATATTAATATTTTGACCTTTTTTAACGATAATATGAAAGTGAATAATTTTTCAAATAAAATGCACCGTAAGTGATAAACTTAAGGAATATATACATGTTTTTAGCTGAAGGTATATAAATATATACATGAACTTATGTTAGGCGTTTTGGGGCATTGGCGTTTGCAACTACCTTTCAGTGCGATCATTTATTGTATATATGTACTCGTACATACATAAGTATGCATGTGAGTTCCTTGTATTTCCGTGGATGTGCGTAAGTTTTCTTCAACAACTGTTGCTTGTACATTAATCATCTAATCTAATCTGATGGTTGCAACAGCTAAACGCCCACCTTCCTACAGCTTTCGTTGCACACCTTTGCTCATTTCAGTTTCCTAACAATAACATTATGTAATCACATTTTGACCTCTTCAACTCTTGCGCCATGAACGCGCAGCATCTAGCCCCGTCATTTGTGTACACAAACATAACATTGAATCACATATCTAATACAAACATACGAGTATATATACATATATATATATATATATACATGATGCATTGTGATTATAGGTATATAGATAATGTGTTGTCAATTGTCGGAAATAAAAGATTGAACAAACTGATATTCGGCAAACACACAAACGAAAATCTAAATTAATGGATGGGATAAAGAAATAAACACAATTGATTCAATATTATCCGGAAGATGCCAAAAGGTAAGCAAAAACTTCAAAGATTCTTTCA